>NW_015164669.1:331405-338466 GCF_001447785.1 Gekko japonicus
ACCCCCCGGCCAGAGTAACCCCGGGGTTACTCTGGCCGGGGGGTTAATCTGGCCTGTTACACCGGGCTAAAAGCAAAAAAAGAAGAAGTAATATTTGTTTCTTTTCCCACATGTAACTGAATTTATTGGCATATTCTTCGTTCATAATGGGTTGGATCCAAAGAGCTTTTCTGCTGGTGAAACCCCATCTGAACAACTACTACAACAAAAAGGCTATGCTAGGGATCATGGGACCTTCGTGGAGAAAACCATATGAGGTGCACAGGCTGTAGTAAGGAGGGGAACTGGATAAGACTATGTGGATGAGCTGGCTGTATTTTATACACACAATTTATACACACCAAGACCCATAGGAAAGTGGCTGTGCACGCTGGTAGGAGGTGCAATTAGGGCATGGTAGCAGGTCAGGGCACGGCCAAGGCCTTCTCCTTTTGGTCCGGCAATATCTTGTGCTATGACTGGCAAACTTTTGTGATTCCAGGTAAATCCTACTCTACAAACTTCAGACTATTACATAAGTAAAAAAAAGGGCAATTGCTATGCTGGAAGTATTCCTCACAGAATGAAGATTCCACCCTTCCTGCATCTTGGACTTTCTCAGGTGATCTCCAGTTGAGACTATGGTAAGAATCAGTGCTCATGCTGAAGAAAAGAGAGCTGGTGAGGAACAGAATGCTGTTGAGAAGAATGAGGAACAGAATGCTGTTGAGAAGAAGATTTAAGAGACAGGAGAGGATTTGGAGAAACGTTTAAAGAACATGTATATGTGCCTTTATGTATGAATATTGGAAAGGAAAAGACATAACTTATAGGTTAGAGAATTGTAGGAATTTAGCCTAGCTTAATTTAGCTCTGGCTAGGAAGGTTTGATGGAGCTGCGGTGGCTCAAGTGGTTAAGACGCTGAACTGCAGGCTGTGGAAGGTCAGTAGTTCAGCAGTTCGAGACCCGAGTTGCCGCATGACAGGGAGTGAGCTCCCGTCTCTAGTTCCAGCTCCTGCCAACCTAGCAGTTCGAAAGCAAGAAATTGCAAGTAGATAAATAGGTACCACTTCAGTGGGAAGGTAACAGCGTTCCGTGCGCCTTGGTGTTTAGTCATGCCGGCCACATGACCACGGAAACATCTTCGAACAGCGCTGGCTCTTCGGCTTTGAAACGGAGATGAGCACTGCCACCCTAGAGTCGGATTCGACTGGCTTTCGAGCAAGGGAACTGTCCCACTGTGGCGGGACTGGCACCGCCCGCACCGGACTCCCCACGTACCCCAGGCGACAGAGCTCCCGGGGTGGCATGTTCAGCGGATGATGTAGGCGATGGACCCCGGGGCATGGGAGGTCACGAGACTCCAACCCCCTCCTTCCGCGACCGCAGACATGCAGGGGAAACCAGGAAGAGAAGAGGCTGGAGGACGGGTCTGGCACGGACACCATTCCTCGGCCACTGACTTAGGGGGGGCGGGCCCGATCGAGAGGAAGAGCCAGTTGGAGGGTCCCAGCCTTACCCCTCAGAATTGAAGATGCCGAAGTAGCGGATGTCGGTCCCTTCGTCCTGGCCGGAAGTAGGCACTCTCCTGCACATCCCCGCTCAAGGCTAGAGACACGGGGATATACAGGGAGGCGGGACCAAAAGGGGAAGCACCAAGGGAATGAGGCACACGGTGATGGACAGGGGGAAGCAGCAATAGGCTCAGGAATAACAGAAAGGGGTGTGTCACCAAGGGAGGGGACTGCAGATAAAAGGAAGGAAGCAGAAGAATGCCGGGGAGGATCGCAGAGACGAGCGCCCAGCCGGAACAGAGAGAAGCAGGAGAGGCGATCGTTCTGAGGAAGGTGTCTGGGGTGTGACGCAGCACCCAGCCCTTCCACATCTGAGGCATTTGTTTCCTTCTTAAGCTTTCCCCCAACACAGCGAATGGATTCCAAGGGCCTGGGGGCAACCCCGAGCATGACAGGAACCTTTACCTTTTTTTAGGAAGGTTTGAAATGACAGTATTTTTCATAGAGATGTGATCCTTGTCCATTCCCAAATTACTGTCTCAATCCTGGTTTATACGTTACATGAGGCATTCACAGGTGGAGAAGTGGTTTGGCCCTTATCTTACCCCTGAAGATACCATAAACATCTAAAATTGGAGCTTCCATGTGACTAACCAACCACATAATGACCTGTTTGTGCATCTTCCTCCCTTTCAGTCATCAGGGATTTGTGTGGGCCCTGGATCTCAAGAAGCACCTGGATCATACATTGCTATGCATGGCAGAAGAGAGAGGGTGCAGTTCTTCATGTTCACAGGAAGGCTTGATGTTTTGTAAGAAATAGAGCTTTGAAATAGCTACCACCCCCTAGATGCAAACTGAATACTGTCAGCAGCTTTGCTTATTAGTCAACATGCTACCTTTACATCCATGCAGCAACAGTTATGAAACCACATGTTTAAAATGCTGATCATATTTTACAAAATGCGAATACAAGTATATTAGCCAGCTAATACATTTGCACAAATGGGAATGTGCTAATTGACTGATGCTATCACATGAAATATGGCTCTCTGAGTTATGTAGCTCTAATCTGGAATTTCTTCCTTTAAAGCAAACATGCTTGTGGTGGCTGACCCTGCTCTGCTCTGTTTAAAATGTTATATTGATGAAGCAAGACTAGGAGCTATTTTTCATGCTTTGAAATTATTAGTTTAAACAATTGTAAAGCCATTATTTACACTGAGCTTCTGATTGCAGAATGGTTTGAATTAGCCAAGATTACTGGCTGAGTCTGTCAGTTATAAATCAAGGTGAGGAATGTTAGAGTTTGCCTGGTGAAATGTTTAATGTGCAGAAAGTTCTAACTTTACAAGTAATGGACAGGCTATTCTTCTGACATATGAATATTCGTTTGCATGATCCAGCAACCACTTGAACATAGATGAATGTCCTAGTAGCAGATGGTATGGTGTGAGGATCCTCTGGTTACTCACAGGCAGTAAGCAAGCACTTTGTTTCTCATATTTGCTTATCATTGTATTCAACATTTTGAGCAAGTCTGTCTGGCCAAAATCCTTTTGTTGGGATTTATTTGGCATAGGACATATAACTGTGGTCTGTCCTTGGTTGCTTTTATTTAAAAATATCTTTTAGTGAGCATCCGTTAAGAAGTAACTTGAAATAATTATTTTGATTGATAAGAAAATATCTAATAATCATAGTATTATGTACATAAGTGCTGTCTACTGACTAATGGAAAGCACAGCAAGGGGCTTTCAAGGCAACTAGAAGCAGAGTCTTCCTTGGTAGGCTCCTTCCAAGCAGGGCTTTTTTTGTAGAAAAAGCCCAGCAGGAACTCATTAGCATAACTGGCCACACCCAACAGCAGGAACTCATTAGCATATTGGGCCACACCCCTGACAGCACAGGTCATTAGCACATTAGGCCAAACCCACATGTTGCCAGAAGTGTGCTCATCCAGCCACACCCACCTTTTGCTTCTTATTCTGTTTACCTTGTTTGTTGTCAAAACCCAGGGCCTTTTTTGTTGCAGGAACTCCTTTGCATGTTAGGCCACACACCTCTAATGTAGCCAATCCTAATGAGTTTCTGCTGTTGGGTGTGGCCTATTATGCTAATGAGTTCCTGCTGGGCGTGGCCAACTCAGGAGCCAGCTGGAACTCCGTTCCTGTGCGTTCCTGCCCCAAAATAGCCCTGCTTCCAAGTATCAACCCTGCTAAGCTTCCAAGATGTTATGAGATCAGGCTATACCATGCTCCCTTCCCTCCCAATACTAGTATTAGGTTCATTGAAACCCTTTTGCGTATTAGGTATATTGCAGATATTTTAAAAAAGAAAGTATACAACATACCCATTGTGCAGTTTTCTGCTCCAGATTTATTTATTTATTTATTTTTCCGATTTATACCCCGCCCTCCCCACCAAAGCAGGCTCAGGGCGGCTTACACAAGTAAAAACATAGTAGCAAGCAATTGCCATAAAACATCTAAACAGTTCATTAAAACCATATGATATTAATATTAAAGTGCTAGCAATACTATTTTGGTATCATATCGATGGCATTACCACATGAGTGCATTCCATAGATTGTCTAAACATTCAGCTCACTGATCTGTCTTGAATATAACCGGCGGGCACAAGCTGTCAACAGCAAACTAGGAACCAGGCTCTATAGGTTTCTATTGTTATTAATAATGGTGGCGGC
Organism: Gekko japonicus; assembly: GCF_001447785.1. Classification (NCBI taxonomy): domain Eukaryota; kingdom Metazoa; phylum Chordata; class Lepidosauria; order Squamata; family Gekkonidae; genus Gekko; species Gekko japonicus. The sequence goes on from NW_015164669.1 coordinate 335,607, forward strand.
GGCTCCTAGTTGAAAACCTGGTGGAAGAGCTCCGTTTTGCAAGCCCTGTGGAACTGCAAAAGGTCCCGCAGGACCCTGATCTCTTCCGGAAGCTCTTTCCACCAGTATGGAACCACCACCAAAAAAAGCCCTGGCCCTGGTCACAGCCAGCCTGGCATCCTTGGGACCCGGGAGGGCCAATCAGTTTTTTTGACCCTGACCGTAGTGCTCTCTGGGGTATATATGGGGAAAGGTGGTCCCTCAGGTATGTTGGACCCTGGCCATAAAGGGCTTTAAAGGTAAGAACCAGCACCTTGAAGTGAATCTGGTATGCTATCGGTAGCCAGTGCAATGCCTTCAGGACAGGCTGGATGTCCTCCCTCATGGGGAGACCCATCAAAGAGCCTGGCCACAGCATTTTGCACTAGCTGCAGCTTCTGGATTTGTGACAAGGGCAACTCCATGTAGAGAGTGTTACAGTAGTCTAATCTCGAGGAGACCATTGCATGGATCACCATTGCTAAATCATTGCTTTTGAGGAAAGGAAGCAACTGCCTGATCAGCTGAAGATGGTAAAAGGCCGACTTGTAGTGGCTGCTACCTGGGCCTCCATTGTTAAGGAGGCATCTAAGAGCACTCCCAAACTCCTAACCTCCAGTGCTGGCACCAATGGCACCCCATCGAAGGTCGGGAGTGGGATCCCTACCCCCAGACTGCCCCGACTCAGGCACAGAACCTCCATCTTCATCAGATTCAATTTCAGTCGGCTCAGTCTAAGCCAACCAGCCACGGCTTGTAACGCCCGGCCCAGATCTTCCGGTCTGGAGCCAGACTGACTGCCCAACATGAGATAGAGTGGGGTGTCATCCACATACTGGTGACATCCCAGCCCATAACTCTGGGCAATCTGGGAAAGGGGGCACATGTATTAAGTATGAACTGATTTCAACAGGGTTCACACATAACCCAACCTTGTAACTTCCTTTTCTGTCAATAACAAAGAGCTCCTTTTCTCAAAAACCACTTCCAAATGGTATATATGCCCATGATAGAAAATGTCATTCAAGAAGGGGGTGGAGTGTCTAATGATTTTGCCTGCCCAGCTAGAACCCCCCCCCCCAATATCCTGGAATGTTTGTCAACTCTTAAGTTTCTGCCAACTCTCTGGCCTGTTAGGTAGCATAAAGGGCTTCAGCAGTAGAGGACTTTAAGCAAGTGTTGATAGCTGTTTTTGAGTATAATGGTATGGTTAAAGAGCATAAGAATAACTTAGATGCTGATTCTGCGAACTTTGACAGATCACGAGAAGGAGGGCAGGCAGGATTGCATCAATGCTTAGTTCTCGTGGCCCTTTCTTACATGCTCAGGGAAATGCCGATCTCCACTTTGGGGTCAGTAAGCAATTTTCTCCAGGCCAGTTTGGCCAGGGATCCTGGAGGTTTTTTTGTTTGTCTCCCCCCCCAATCTTCTTGCCATGGAGTAGGGGTCACTATGAGTATGGGGATGGAAGTAGTTGTGAATTTCCTGCATTGTGCAGGGGGTTGGACTAGATGATCCTAGTGTTCCCACCCAATGTTCCCTCTAAACTGTGGAGTCTTGTGAGCAAAAATTCTACTTTGTGAGCTACTGGCATTAAAGTTGTGACTGGGCTACTGCATAAAGCTTGCTCTGGAGCCATCCTTCCTGAGCTAAGACAAAAATGTGTGAGCTGGAGGCTAAAAAACTGAGCTAGCTCATACTAACTCAGCTTAGAGGGAACACCCTTCCAACTCTATGATTCTATGATATTAAGTTATCTTCTCCACTCACTTTCAGTTCATCTGGCCTTGTGGAAGTGAAACATTTTTAGAGCTTCAAACACTAATAGTCTCTGCATCAAGGACATCTATTGTCTCAGACTGCTTCCTGTAGCACATTTTATGCGGTCTGTGTTACTAATAAAAATTCAAAGTATATGCAGAATAACAAAAAAAAATCTATTAAACTCTTACTCTGTGTAAAGAATAGAAAACATAGTGGAAATGGATTATAAGAAGGAGAGCAGTGCATTGTGTTAAATTAAAAATGCAGCCAGTGCATAAAGGTGCATGCAAAACAACAGCAGTGTTTTCATGCTGGCCGTTATTAGTCTCTTGAAATCTGCATGAAATGGAGACAGGTAAATATCTCTATAAGCTACAAAATATTAAAATATGTGCAGGTGGTACAATATGTTCAGGAACAGTTACTTAAATAACATTTCTACACTTAGAAAATACATCCAGAATGTTGACTCTTCAACAGTATGAGCTATCAAAACTTCATATTTGTGTATAGAAAGCTGATCTAAGACAGGGACTGTATACCAACTTCTGTTCATTCCTGGAGTCTAAGTGTATATTAATATCAGTGGATTTGTTGGGGGTGGGTAGGTGGGTTGCAAGCATGGGTGGTAGTGGGAAAGTGGTAAAATATGTTCTCACAGTGCATAATCTCTGCTTTCTATTCCTATTCTCATTTGCACACATCCAATAATGTAGCACAGTAGTCAGAAGAGGACCATACTCAGTAACTGGGTCCAAAGTGCATTCACACACTGCTGCACCCCACAACCTTCTTTTTCAGCAGTTTTTTGAACCATTCTCAAGTATGCTTAAACCTAATCTATTTATTGTAGATTACTGGCCTATTATCCACCCCAAATCTTTGTCCAGTTCTCCTTAAAATTATTATTAATTTTATATAGCAAATGTTATGTTTCATGCCCAAAGCGGATCACATACATACATACATACAGAGCCAGTTTGGTGTAGTGGTTAAGTGCGCGGACTCTAATCTGGGAGAACCGGGTTTGATTCCCTACTCCTCCACTTGCACCTGGCTGGATGGCCTTGGGCAAGCC
>NW_015164669.1:338948-350791 GCF_001447785.1 Gekko japonicus
AAAGTACTTCTTTCTCAACCTGCTCTATCCCATGCATAATCTTATAAACCTTGATCATATCACCCCTCAGCTGTCATTTCTCCAAGCTAAAGAGCCCCAAGTGTTTTAACCTTTCTTCATACGGAAAGTGTTCCAACCCTTTTATCATTCTACTTGCCCTTTTTTGCACTTTTTCCAATCCTATAATATCCTTTTTGAGGTGTGGTGACCAGAACTGTACACAGTATTCCAAATGTGGTTGAACCATTGATTTATACAGGGGTGTTATGATACTGGCTGATTTATTTTCAACTCCCTTCCTAATAATCCCCAGCATAGCGTTGGCCCTTTTTATTGCAGTCGCACACTGTCTCGACATTTTCAGTGAGTTATCTACTACGACTCCAAGATTTCTCTCTTGGTCAGTCTCTGCCAGTTTCTCTTTTGGTCAGTCTTTCCCATCAACATGTATTTATACTTAGGATTTTTGGCTCCAATGTGCATCACCTTGCACTTAGCCACATTGAACCCCATTTGTCCACTCGCCTTGACAGATTCCTTTGATGATGTTGTGGGTGATACCGGTGGGTTGGGAACGGCCAATAGAGGTTCACCTACTGAATGTGGCTCTCCACCAGCTGTTGGCTGTGAACCCTGACAAGCCTGGAGCTCTTTTCCCTGCTGGTCAGGTCCTGTAAACTCAAAGCTGGCTACTGAGGAGTCCTCACTACTGCTTAGCCCTGGCTGACCCATGACACTGCGTTCTCCTGCAATACCTGTGCTGCTGGATGTGGGTTGGGGTCAGGTCCACTGGCTGACTCTTCCTCAGAGGAGTCTTCAGTGTCTTTTTGCTCTGTTGGGCTTGTTGGCATCTGCAAATTACATGCCATGCAAGATGACAGCTAGTCACAGAGATCAGAGTAATCTAAAATGACAATTCTACAGTCACATGATGAACTAGTTGCACCAGCCTGCTGAGGATGTCACTATGACTTGGCATCTGTTCAGTGATTGGCTGTGCACCAATGTTTTGTGAGCAAAAATTCTACTTTGTGAGCTACTGGCATTAAAGCTGTGAGCAAGCAATTTGGCTACTGCATCAGTTAGTTTGCTCTGGAGCCATCCTTCCTGAGCTAAGACAAAAATGTGTGAGCTGGAGGCTCAAAAAATGTGAGCTGGCTCACACTAACTCAGCTTAGAGGGAACACTGCTGTGCACATGTATATATTCAGGACAGTCCTTACTAACAACTCCCTGTGTGATTACCTATTGCCTGGCAAAGCATTTTGTTGGCGTGAAAGCCAAATGCTAAGCCTTATTGGACTGTGTAAATATTGTAAATAAATTGTATATAGCTCTGCACAAAAGCAGTGTGCGCAGCACTTCTTTATTTCAGACATCGTCTGGTCCATGACAGCTTCATTCTTCCTCACATGGTTTGCTAGTGGTGAGTAGACCACATGTAGCTTGACTGTCCTCAACAAGGGCAAGAGCTTTTTCTATAGTGGCTCCTGCCTGATCGTACTCTCTGCCAGGTGACATTTGGGTCCTGTGGGGTTTTTTTAGATTCTGTAGTGCCTATGAGATAAAGTGGTTCTGCCAGGCTTTCTGTTGAGGATGGTCTAGGCCAGTTTTCTATTTGCCATGCCTGATTATTTTTTTTAAACAACAGTCTGGAGTGTTGGTGTCGGGTACCAAATGGTTATGTTTTATTCTGGTGCCAAAGTTAGGGTGCTGTCTTATAGATTGTAATGTAATGTTTTTGTAAGTGTGTTTTATCTTTATTTAGAGATTGTTTTATTAGATATTATTTGATGGGGGAAGGGTACAAGTCTAAAAATCAACCAATCAGGTCTACTCAGCGGCTCTTTGGGATAGATGCATCTTCAAAAGACACTGGTGTTTCCTGGGAGTGGAGGAGTTCCACAATTTGGAGGCAACAGATGTGAAAGCATTTGTCCACTAAATGTGTTTGTGATATTGTAGGTTCTCATAGTAAAGCTCCTTTATATGATCTTTAAAATATTGGCATTGGTGAAGGTGATCCTTCAGTACTTTGGACCCAAACTATTATGCTTAAAAAAATTAAAACCTGGCTGGAAGTCCATGTAGTGTTGGCTTGACATGTTCTTGATAGTGAGCACCAATTAGCATTCCCCCTGCTGAAGTTTAAGCAAACTACACTTTCTGAACTCTTAAAAGTCTTCCCCTCATACAAATCATTACTGTAGTTCAGTCTGGATGCTACTACAATATATGTAACTTTGGCCAGGTCTGATTTTTTCAGGAATGACTGCATCTGACATGCCAGGCTAAGATGGTAAAAAGCATTACTAGTTATATCTAGGGCTAGTTTTGGGCAGGAACGCAGAGGAATGGAGTTCCGGCTGGCTTCCGAGTTGGCCATGTCCACTACAGCCAAAACCTCTGTGTGCATGGCTACAGAGGGAAGGCCTGAGGAGCAACCCCCCCCCCAGTGACTTCGAGGCGGGCGGGCCAGGGGGGCCCTGGAAGGATTGGGGAGGCATTTAAATGCCTCCCCGTGCCTTCCCCAGCCTGTCCAAGGGCCAGCTTGCCCGGGCTCCCCACAGCCTTCCTTCCAGAAGCTGGCTAGCCTGGGCTCCCTGCAGCCGCAGGGTGCCTGGGCGAGCCAAGGGAAGGCAGTTTAAACTGCCTTCCCTTCAAGGGGGGGATTGCCTAGGCTCCCTGCAGCCACGGGGCGCACAGGCAAACTAAGGGAAGGCATGGGGTATGGCCTAATATGCGAATGAGCTGCACTGTTGGGGGTTTGGCCTATTATGCTAATGAGTTCCTGCTGGGCTTTTTCTACAAAAAAAGCCCTGGTTATATCTGTCATCTGTTTTCTGGTGACAGGAATGAAGCAAAACACCCTAAAAATGTTTTTAAAAGCCCCTTCAGAGATAGTGTTTCACATAGTATGAACTTCTCATCCACAGGGCTTCCATTTTGCCTTGGTTAAGTTTCAGTTTGCTCAACCTCATCCTTTTTTTTTTTTTAAAGCAGTGCTTGACACTGGTTTAGCGCTTCCATTGTTTCCCTGGAATTAGATGGAAAGGATGAGTTCTCCAAGCAGTTTAATGGATGTACAAAGAGTTGTTTTACTAGCAATGGAAGAAACAAGACATTTCCTGATTGCCCCATTATATGTGGGGCAGTGTTCGGATGGTTGCTGCATGTTAAAAAGAGTACTGTAGACTTTAAGACTGATTCTATGCATAATTACACCAGTAAGTTCCACTAAATTCAATGAAATGTACTTCCAAGTTAGTCTGAGCACTGCAGTCCAGCCATAATGATCTTTGCAGGCTTATCATAGAAAACTATGGCATGACTTAAGTGGGGACTGGATTGCATCCTCTGATTGATACAGGATTGGAGAAAGAGATGTGGCTTAATTTTCTAACAGAGTTGCCAACTCTGAACTTTCAATAACACTACATCTGGTTTCAGTGATCATTGTTATAAGAAGGACTGGTCTCCCACTTTCTTTCTGGATACCTGTGATATTATATTAATGTTGTTGTGTTCAAATTGAAGTTCATTCCAAAGAATATAGCATAGAGCTGGTTGGAAAACAGATTTCACATTGCATAAAGTATTTTGAACTACAGGTAACCTTTCTTCTCAAAGTCTAGAGTTCAGAATTGCAGCTTTACAAAATGCAGGTCCTAAATTAATATTTCTTTTGGGTGACACAAATGTCTATTTTAAAAACACCAGTTGTTCATCCAAGTGAAATATTTGACAGTGCATTTTTCTAGACAGCATATTTGTTCGCAGATAAAGGCCAGATTTGATATAATTTCTAAGCCTGCAGTAGATATTGGCATTATTACATGCATCTGTAGGGACAAGGATAGAGATTTTATATGGTGATATCAGGCAAAATTATTAACAGGTCTAGTTAGTTTCTGTAGTCTGGGATCAAAAAGTCTATGTCTTTGATTACAGATTTCCATCTTCTATGTAAATGTTAAAATATTGTTTTCCCAAAGATTCCAACACGATTAGTTCAGACATAATGGGAAACCAATTTAATTTTTTTTACAATTATTTTTATTGAAGATAAAACATACAATTCATTCAAACGTTTTAAACTTTTCCCCCCTTTTTGTTGATGTGATTTCACAGTAAATGTCATCCAAAAAGTTGAACATATAGCCAGTCAAGTAATTGCACACTCTCAAACCTAAAGCCTAGAAAAAGTCCAGGTGTGTGTTATGTGTAATGCATGTGTGTGGGAAAAGGTAAGCACTCAGCTAAAGCCTGACAATGGATTAGAATCAAAGCCATTCAAGCAGGGTTGGATGGTAGCAACTCATTTTCCGCCATATACTGAATCAGTGGAAACCAAGTTCTGACAAACTTGGAGTGCATGGTAGTGTGCCTGTGTTGCCTCTCGTCAAAGGTTTTTGCTATTCTGTCCATACAAAGTGTTCCCAGCATTTCTCCCTCCACATTGCGATCGACGGTATGTTTGGTGATTTCCACATTGCCGCCAGTGTCAGTCTGGCTGCGGCTAACAGTGTAGAAGTGAGGTTTGATATGTCAGCCTGCGGGTCATCATTGGCCACCAATTGTAGCAGCAGTACAGCAGGGTCTAGTGGTAGACTCTGAGATGTGATTTTGCTGATTTCCTCCACACTTTGCTTCCAAAACGATTGTATCAGAGGACAGGACCACCAGCAATGAAGAAAATCACTGATATTTCCACAGCCCTTCCAGCATACTGGATTATAAGAAGAATGCATATGGTGTAGTCGTGCTGGTGAGAGGTACCATCTAGTATGCATTGAAGAATTGTAGACGGACAGAGAAGACCCGTGACTTGCAAGTTTGAGAATCCCATATATTCAGCCGTTGTTGGTCAGATAGATCTTTTTGTAAATCTTTATTCCACACCAGCCTATTAGTACGTTTTTGCACCTTTTCAACCTCCATCAAGGATTTGTATATAGAAGATAAGAGGCCCCTCTTATGATCGGAGAAGATGTACAGAGTACGTTCAAAATGAGTTTTAGGTCGTGAGAAGGAACCTTTTTCTGCAATCCAGACAATCATACTCTTAAGTTGGTAGTATTTTAGCCACTAGAGGGTTGTTTGCATCTTTTGTTCAAAATGACCTTTAGGAAGAAGAGATCCTTTTGGGGCTAGATCCAGTAGCCTGTAAAAACCCGCAACATTCCATTCTGCAAAGGCCCAAAATTCCAATCCCGGTGGGAACCATGATTGTTGGGTGTAAGCAGAGACTTCTGGGGCGAGAGATTTCCTGTGAATATCCCAAATCTTCAGAGTCGATTCAAGAAAGGTGTTCCGTGATATGGTGACCAGTCTACATGTTTTCTCCATCCATATTATTTCTGCGAGAGGTTATGGTGCTACATACGAGTGTTCAATCTGGATCCATCCTGCCAGTTGAGCTGGGTGCAGCATTTCAACAACATGAGAGAGAGTTGCCACTCTATGGTAAGTTTGGAGGGATGGAATTCCAAGCCTGCCTAGATAAGTTGGTTTAGCCAAATGACGATGATCCACTCCCGACTTAGTTGAGTTCCAGAGAAAGTTAGTGAGTGTTTGTTGCCACTTGGTAAATGCTTTTTCATCTATGAAGATGGCTAGTGCTCTAAACAGGTACAGAAAACATGGAAAGATGAAACTTTGAATCAATTGTAGCCAATCAATTGTAGTCAATCAATTGTAGCCAATCCGCTAATGTCAGCCTTTGTTCATTCCAAACTTTTATTTTCTCCAGGATCTCTTTGTGAAGCTTGTGGAGATTACTCTCTGTAAGGTTGTTTAGATTTAGGGGTATGTTGACTCCCAGGTGTCTCCACTCCGCTGTTATCCATCTGTAGTTGTAATTCCTTTGAAGTTCAGATTTTGTCATCGTGGAGAGTTTGATGGGGTAAGCTTCTGATTTGCTTTCATTCAGATGAAGACCCAAGACCTTTCCGAAGTCAGAGATGGTGTTTAACTGTGGTTAGGTAGAATCCATCAAACCATAATATAAAGCTATAGTTGAACTTGGTTTATTAACCATAAGTATGATGTTGTCGGATATACAGATGCAGACATCCTGGCTTAATCTTGGTTTATTCTCCATTACCATCCTCATGTACTCCTTCCTCCACCTTCAGAGGCATGTGGCTAGGGCAAGGTGATGAAACCACCATTTGCCAAAGGTTTGTCTGATGTTTTGCAAAACCCTCACATTGCTCTCTTGTAGTAGAGAAGGCAGGAAAGGGAAGGTCGATCGCTCTCCAGATTCACCCAGTCAGGCTTTAGAAGTGGTAATTGCTCCCTCACTGGATGCAATGAAATGGTCAGCTCACCCCTCCAGCTAGATGGTGACCCTGAGCAGGGAACAGAGATTTGGAAGACCTGGGTGCTAGAAAGAATTCAGGAAAACTTACTGAAGATTTCAGAAAAAGCTTCTTTGATCCTTGGGGGTAGGAAGAAAGAGAGACAATAAAACACTTTGGCACAGGGGGAAGGGTTTCTTTCTGCCTGATTCCATCTAGGAGGAGAAAGGGTCTCCACCTGAGCTTCTGCTGAAGGTGGCAGTTGCCATGCAGTGGGCTGCGGGCTTAAACCCAGACACCAAGGTAATGGGAATGTTTAGAACCACTGTAACTTCTAAATTAAAGAGTCTGCCTTAGAATGGCATCACCTAGGGCATGTATGGAGTGAAGGACAGAGGAATTGCATGTTCACACTTTTCTTTTAGATCCTTTGCTCAGTCTGTCACTTTCCTCAGAGTATATGAGGAATTTCAGACAGAGGATATAATCTGGAAGAGGAATGGTTCCCAAACGGTTTCTGGTCTGTCATTTCAGACAGAACCATTTTAGAACCATTTTCCCTACCAGAATATATTTGTAATTTCACACACAAACGCTTCTGTCCCATTTAGGAAACAGGGCTGAAGCGTTTTACCTGTCAACCACTTCCAAGTAGTCTTCAGTTTCCTCTCCCGGTTCCGATGCGCTTTTTCCCCACTGTTTTTTGCTGTTTTTCTGCACTTTTTCCAGTGCTATAATATCCTTTTTGAAGTGTGGTGACCAGAACTGTCCAGAATATTCCAAATGTAGTCGCACCATTGATTTATACGGGGGCATTATGATACTGGCTGATTTGTTTTCAACTCCCTTCCTAATAATCCCCAGAATAGCATTGGCCTTTTTTATTGGAGTTGCACACTGTCTCAACATTTTCAGTGCGTATCTACTACGACTCCAAGATCTCTCTCTTGATCAGTCTCTGCCAGTTTGGACCGCATCAATGTGTATTTATAGTTAGGATTTTTGGCTCCAATGTGCATCACTTTGCACTTGGCCACATTGAACCCCATTTGCCACGGTGACACCCACTCGCCCATCCTCGACAGATCCCTTTGGAGTGCCTCACAATCCTCCCTGGTTCTCACCACCCTGAACAACTTCATGTCATCTGCAAATTTAGCCACTTCACTGCTTACTCCCAACTCCAAATCACTAATAAACAACTTTAAACTTTAAAAACTTTAAAAAGAAAATGGCCGACAGCCCCATGAACTCCATATCCCAGCATGCTCATGAGTGCTTGTGGGCATGGTCAAAGGATACACCTTTGAAAAAATGGCCAACAGGCTGACTCCCCACTTGCTTCCGTCTGATCATGTAAGGAGGGATAGAAGGGCATTGAAGCATGCTAAAAGGAGTGAGTGTGGTCAGAATTCTCTGCCACAAAACAACCTGGCTTAATTTGAGGTGGGGCAACAGCAGATTGAACTGCCTGTCTGATCATGACCCTGATTGACCTGCAGCTAAGTTCTAGCAAGACTCAGACTTGTTGAACTTGCTTTATATAAGCAAACAGTAGCAGGAATATTAAATACCCATTTGGAAATCTTAAATACATTCAGAAAAGCATTTTTTCCAACATAATCACAATGTAGGATAAAATCATTATTGCTACAGGAAAATTATTGTTTATTCTGCTGAAATTGGCTTTGTAATTAATACAGCACTGCCCTGTCTGACTAAACAGATTATTGGAGAAGTAAGCTCCATTTGTTTCAATGGGACCTACTTCAGGGCAGTGTGCTTAGCAATAGATCTGGTGTGGCAATATAAAATGAAGACACATAAGCAAGGATGTACCTGCATTGTGTCCTTATACTCATTAGACTATACGTATTATAGCCAGCCTTTATGATGGACATGTGCCAGTCAAACCCAGAGGATGCCACACCAAAGCAGTATCCTTTTATCTACCTGTCCTGTCTTGGTTCTTATAGTCATAGTACAAGAGAGATTGACTAGCCAAGGTAAAGGTTCAGTTCAGTTCTGCCAGGGTCAACTCTAATGCCAGCTGTAAAGCTGAGGCCCTGTGCCTGAACAAAGAGTTTTCCTTGCAACAGCTTTTGAGTCTTTACACTGGTTCTTCTGAACTGAAACTTGGGAGTAGTTTGCACAGGACTATTAGATCATGTACACCATTTTAGACATTGTGGCCATTGCAGGAAAGCCGTTTCCTCTGAATGCAACTTCTGAGCAGCTATTGGAATATTTACTTATATATGAATAGTTCACTCTGGCTGAACTTGCTGCTGGGGCCAGTTGGTCAGCCAGGGAGCCATTTAAAGTGGCAAGAGACAACAAATTATAGACCAGTTAGCCTTGGCCTTAGTGGTAGGCAAGTTCCCTGAGACATTATTAAGGGATGAGATCATGAAACATCTGGAGAAACATGAGCTGACAGAATCCTAGTCATCATGGCTTTACGAAAAGTAAATCTTGTATGACGAACCCAAGTAGTATTTTGTAAAAGAGGTAAGGAAGAAAGGAGAGAGGAAAGCAAGAAAGCAGTGGACCTAACTATTGATGCTTCAGAAAACTATTTGATACTTGCATGTAAGATTGAACAACGGATTACAAAGGAAAACAAATGTATGATTAAATAAAACCATTCAAATGCTCAAATGAGAAATTATTATTCTCCTATTAATGTGCAAAACTTTTATTTGGCTACTGTATTATGATTCGCCTCAGTGAAATATAATGGCCCAGTATGATAATTTCCTAAGAGACTCATAGAGGTGAAAATATACAATTATAAATGGAGTGAAGAAAGCAAGCTCTGGATTTAGTGGAAAGGAAATTTTCCAGGAGATCATACTTCTTACAGAGATTAGCATCCCTCCCCCAATCAGCATTTTAACATTTCCTGTCATGACAAACCCAGTAACTGAGCATTGCTTGGAATTGCCTTCTTTCCAAAAGCTGGCTGCCTCACAAAGCAAGCTAGGCTGATCAGCAGGCTGATTGCCCCCCCTCCATCTCCATGCCACTGCCAGCTACCACCACAAAAATCTTGTGATTGTGTGGAGGCAATCCACATGGTAAGGTCCAATTTGTGCGATGAGCTGATGTACAAAATGGCTCACATGTAGGGCTGCCAAACTCCTGGTCAGAGCGGGGGACCCGTGCCAATCGCAGCAATGCCAGCTGTGGTATCCCATTGCTTCTGGTTAAAAAAACCCACCTGTAGTGACATAGGATAGCTCTGGGAATCACCAGAAACTCTATGGCAGTTTCCAGCAATTCCTAGATTATGCCACTTCCATTTTTTTTTTACCAGAAGTGACATGACATCATGCCACCCCCCACAGCCCTCTTGCCGGTTGCCTGGCAACTCTACTCACATGAGACTCAGAAATAATCTTCAGGATCCTATGTAAAGTTACTGCAACACAACAAGGACCCTTTAAGTTGCAGATGAAAAGTGTAAATGTCAACTTTTATTTGCATAAATAAATACCAATGATCATCTGAGACTTTTATTCACAATCACTTCAGTCACTGCTGAAGGTTTCCAAGTACATTGCCACCGCACCATAGAATGCCACCTATTATTTCAATCGCCAAGTGAGCAGGTTACAGTGCAGTGTTCCCTCAAAGCTGAGTTAGTGTGAGTCTTAGCTCAGGAAGGATGTCTCCAGAGCAAACTAATTTATGCAGTAGCCAAATCACTTGCTTACAGTGAGCCAGTAGCTCACAAAGTAGAATTTTTGCTCACAAGACTCCACAGCTTAGAGGGAGCATTGGAAGACTGAGGAAAAAGCTGAAGCAGCCTTTCTAACATTATATTCTATGAGAAGCAGTGCTTTCTTTCTCTCAGCCCTTCCTGACCAATACAGTCAGGCCCACCTTCACTGTTTATAAATGAAACTGTAAGTGCCTGTAGCCCCTGCTCTAATGAGGTTTGCTCACAGCAGTCCTTACCACCCACTTGCATCAAGAGTTTTTCACATGTGGCGTATTGAACCAAGAAAGGAGGAATCAATTAAAATTGTCCCCTCACTCCTACACAAAATGTTGGCCCCTCTTGCTGCAACCCCCATTCCATATAACCAGGGTTATATGAACTGCCACGTGGGGCCTGGAGTTTTCCTGGAATTACAACTGATCTCTGGACTACAGAAATCAGTTTCCTGGAGAAAATGGCATCTTTGGAGGGCAGGCTCACAGCAGGCATCACATCCCTTAAGGGCTCTTTTTGTAGCAGGAACTCCTTTGCATATTAGGTGACACACCCCTAATGTAGCCAATCTTCCAAGAGTTTACAGAGCTCTTCTTACAGGGGCTACTGTAAGCTCTCGGAGGATTGGCTACATTAGGGGTGTGTCACCTAATATGCAAAGGAGTTCCTGCTACAAAAAGAGCCCTTTGATCCACACACTCTTCCACCCCAGGCACCTCCCCCAAGCCGTTTATGGCAACCCTGCACATGACACATTGTTCTGGAAGGTCCCCCAGTGCTCAGCAACACCTTTGTTGGGGAGGGTGTAGGAAGTTTCTGGGAGAACAAGCAGGTACAAAATATCTGCTTCTGCAACTCACTTCAGTCGCACAAACTTAGATCTCTGCTTACGTGGCTGTGCTAATAATTCTGTGCAATAGCACATGCTGCCAGCAAAACACTTTCAGGATGACAGATGATAAATATATTTACTTGAAGTCTTTTTTGCCTGAAGAGCAGGTGTGCATTGCTTCTTTCATGTTACTAGGTATAAAGTAATTTCTAAAAACTTCAGATTAAACAACAACATTAATAATTTGCATTTTTGCTGCACCAGGCATCCAAAGGTATGCATGCCACACCCTTCTGAACTAGGTAGGAAAAAGTAAAAAGGTTGCTTCAGGCTACTTTGATACAGTCTCTGAAGAGTATAATAGAGCTACTAAGAACTGTCTTCAGGGCTTTGTGAATAATTTACACCTTATGCACATATACTCAATATTGGCCCATATTCCTTTCCTCTTCAGCATTTAAGATGTTCTCTGGGCCAGGATATTCTAGAACACAAATGAATTTGTTCCCTGCAGTTTTCTTCAAAATCCCCTTTTATGAGTTTTGATGTCAAATATTTTCCCAATATTCTCAGGATATCTGAATATTTTCAAAATTGAACCTCTAACATCTTTATTTCACGTTCAATGACATTTCATTTTAACACTTTCATAGTTGAAATATTGAAAAGCTGATTTGTAATGCTGATTTCTTTTTTTAATAGCTTCTGAGACAATTATAAGTAAGAAGTGGGAACCCACAAGGATTTGCGGGAGGCATCTCACTTCCTCCTCTCCCACTATTTCCTCTTTTCTGAAAGCCCTCATAGCTTCTCCCCTTGTCCTGCTTCCTTCTCTCCTTCTAGGGTTGCCAAACCATAATCACAACAGGTCTCCCAACTACAGAGATCAGTTCTCCTTAGTGTTGCCAGATTGAGGTTGGGAAATCTCTGGATATTTGGGGGTAGTTTTGGGAGGGTGAGGTTTGGAAAGGGAAGCAACTTCAGCAGG
>NW_015164669.1:350803-354430 GCF_001447785.1 Gekko japonicus
CAGGATATAATGCCATAAAGTCCACCCTCCAAAGCATCCATTTTCTCCAGGGGAACTGAGTTCTGTCATCTGGAAAGCAGTGGTAATTCTGGGTGATCTCCAGCCCCCACCTGGAGGTTGGCAACCCTAGTTCCCCTGGAGGAAATAGATGCTTTGGGAGGTGGAGTCTATGGCATTATACCCTTCTGAAGCCCCCCCCTTCTCAAATCCCACCCTCCCTAGCTTCCCCCCAAAATATGTAGGAATTTTCTAGCCTCTTTGCCTTCTCTTGTCAATCCCCATATCCTCTCCCCGCCTCATTCACTCCTCAGCCATTCACCGACCTACCATTATCTGCCTCCCATCTTCAGCTATATTTATCCTTTCTTTAAGATCTAACCACACAACTTACTGAGGAAGATTGGTTTGAAATTTGGCAAACTCAAGCAAAAATCTCCAATGTCTCAAACTTGCAGGAAACCAATCTAAAGGTTACTTCTAGATGGTACTTAACACCAACTAACATATGAACCCTAACTTCCCTCCATACTGCTGGAAGCAATGTGGTGAAAGAGCCAATTATTTTCATAATTGGTGGTTGCGCCAACACATACAAGAATATTGGAAACAAATCACTATACATATTGAAAGATTAACAAGCTACAACTTACCTCTGAGTCCTGAAATAATGTTGCTCCATTTTTGGCCAGCAGAACGTCCTCCTACAAATAGAATAAAACTAATCAACATTTTATTAACAGTAGCCAAGTTACAAATTGCAAAAAACTGGAAAAACAAAAAACCATCAACGGTAAATCAATGGATACATAAGGAATGGGATACATACATGTTAGAAAAATTCTCAATTTATGATACTGAAATTCAAAATGAGTGTGAATTCTACAATGTATTGAGCAAATGGTATCCGATATTAGATAAACTCACTTTGCATAAATTTGACTGGGAAAACATCACTGAAGCAAAATATAAGATAATGCTTTATAGTTGAGAATTACTTTGTTAACTAAAGTTTTATCAAAGTTTACTTATTTCCAATCTGTAACCCTTGTTCTCTTGTTTTTATGTAATCAATTTTGATATGTCTATAACCTTTTAAAATTCAATAAAATTTCTATGTAAAAATATTTATCCTTTATTTCATTCATTTATACCCCACCTTTCCCCCAAACTGGGGACCAATTCTCTTCTCCTTTTTATTCACTCAAGAACCTGTGAGGTAGGTTAGGCTGAAAGTATGTGACTGGTCCAAAATCACCCAGTCAACTTCTGTAGCAAGATGGGGATTTGAATCTGGGTCTCACAGATACTAATCTGAAGCTTTAACTGCTACACCATACTGGCTTTCATAGGGTGGCTGTTGTTGAACAGTAGCAAATAGCTTGGCCTACTTGAGTCATGCAAGTCAGGTGTAGGGATGGGCATGAAATGGCTGATGAACTAAAGTTCATCACAAATTTTGGCTGGTTTGTGGTTCATGAAGCAATGTTCACAAATTGACGAACTGCCACAAACTTCCATGAATTTGATGCAGTTTGTGGTGGTTTAAACCCTTGCTTTCTTAAAAAAAAAAGCGCATTTCAGTTTAAATGTCTCAGGGCAAAAAGCCATGGGGAACAGAAAGCAGGGGTTTAGATGGCTCTGGGCCATTTCACCCCCTGCTTTCTGCTCACTGCCGCTTTTGACAGTGAGCATAAAGCAGGGCTCTGGTAGCCATTTAAACCCCTGCTTCCTGCTCCTTGTGAAAAGCTATGGGGATCAGAAAGCAGGGGGGCATTTAAACCACTCCCAGAAAGCTGGCAGCCATTTAAACCACTGCTTTCTGTTCCCTGCAAAAAGCCACGGTCACAAACCAATACAAACCAGTTTGGTTTGTGAACTGGCATATGGGTTAGTGGTTCTGTTTGTGGTTCAGCCATGAACCACAAATCAAATCAAACTGCAAAAATGTTGTTCATGCCCATCCCTAGTCAGGTGACATCAAGTTACCCAAAGGTTTCTGCTAAGCCTAGGGCTGCCAACCTCCAAGTGGGACCTGGTTCCCCAAGAATTACAACTGAACCCCGGACATCTCTCCCACTGGAGAAAATGGCTGCTTTGGAGGGTGGACTCTGTGGTACTATGCTGAGGCCTCTCCCCTCCCCAAATCCTGCACTTCTCCTCAGACTTCATCACAAAATCTCCATGAATTACCCAACCTGAAGCTGGCAACCCTAGACAGGCCTGGCCCCAATGAGTCATAGGCCAAATAGGGCTGGAAAGGTCCCTCCCCCTGCCTTTTACTGATAGAGCCAAGCTTGGAATGCTGTGGTTGCCTAACAACAGTCACTGAGGGAATCAATTGATTAGAGCTCGAATGCAATGACTTGGCAACAGTGATTGGTCACCTTGAGATTGGGTTACTGTAATGCCCTGTACATGGGGCTGCCGTTGTCTCAGATCTGGAAGCTGCAGCTTGTGCAGAATGCTGCAGTGAGGCTGTTGTTGTGTCTTCCTGTGCAGGAACACATCCAGCCCGCCCTAAAAGCACTGCACTGGCTGCCTATAGCATACTGGATCCGGTTCAAGGTGCTGGTTATCACCTTTAAAGCCCTTTATAGCCAAGGACCTGCATACCTGAGGGACTGCCTTTCCCCATATGTTCCCCAGAGAGCACTGCGGTCGGGGACCCAGAATCAGCTGGTTCTCCCGAACATCAAGGAGGCCAGACTAGCGACAACTAGGGCTAGGGCTTTCTCGGTGGCAGCTCCTCTCTTGTAGAACGAGCTCCTGGAGATCATGGCCCTGTGGGACCTGTTACAGTTCTGCAGGGCCTGTAAAATGGAGCTCTTCCGCCAGGCTTTTGGAGCCACCTCCACCGTTGCCACTATTTTTTTAAGTCCCCCGGAGGGGATTTTTTATTTTTTTTATAATACTACATAAACTACAAAGAAAAGAAGGGAAGGGGAACGACAACTAAGGAGAAAGAAAAGTAACCCACACTAAACTAAAAACCCAAGAGTAGATCATTACCCTGTTAGACTGCAGTTAGTAATGGAAAAAAAACTGTTAATAAACAATATACTTTTTGAGATTTTGTCTTTCTAAGCTTATGTGTTAGTTTATTACTTGTTTTTTTAAAAAAACCCCGAGGGGTATTTTTATTTTTTCAATAAGACTACAAACTACAAAGAAAAATATAGGAAGGGGAACTACAACTATGGATAAAGGAAAGAAACCCACACTAACTAAAAACCCAAGAGTGGGAGACCCCCTTTATGTTAACCTTAATATTAGTATTAAAAGAGTTAGTAAAACAATATACTTGTAGAGTTCTTGTTTTTCACATTGTTCTATATTAGTATATTAGTATATTAGTTATTATTAGAGAACTTTCTGAGCATCTTCTTTATTTCAAAGAGCCATTTATCAGAGTCCTTCTGCCCTTACTTCGGCTTTCTGTCTCTAAAATCATATACAGTTTTCATTGCTCCCGCACCCGCTTCTGCAGCAGAGTGAGGACTCTGTTCCCGAGGCAGCTGAGTCACTTGACTTAGTTTCTTCCTCTTTAGATTCTTCCCCCGATCCCAGCTGGCGTTTCAAGAATTCATTGGCTTTGAAGATGGAGTCTATCTTCTCCCTTCTATCGTT
>NW_015164669.1:354814-363262 GCF_001447785.1 Gekko japonicus
GTCCCCTCCCTCCTCTGCTTATGCAAATGCATCTGAGAGGCATCCCTCTCAGCAGGATTCCAATCGCTCAAAAGGTTTCAGAGGGGGGGGGATTTACGCTTCTGTTTACAGTTTGCTCATTTTAACTCACAGTTCATTGTTTCTTAACCACGCTCATAATCGCTCCTTCGCCAAATCTCCTGTGCTTGACTGGGTCGGCACATCTTGTGCCTCGCTAAGAGGACACAGACAGCGGGGAGGACCGTCAGGGTGGAGGGCAGTCTTAATTTCCCTGCAGATAGCAGGAAAAGAGGCTCACCCTCAAAAGCCCTATGGCCTGGGGGGCCTCCCTGACCCCCCGTGGAGGCGCCGATCCAGCGGCACCCTCCCTCCACTGCTGTGCGGAGCACCCTCCCCGAGCCTCAGGAAAGGCGTCCACCATCGTTGCACCGTAGACCCCACCTCCACCATTGCCACTATTGATATCTGACAGCTTATGGAGAGCAAGCCCTACCATCTGGGTCCCACAATTACCACTCAAGCCGACCGCCTAGACATTTGAGGAATATCAAGAAGCTGACTGTACGTCGAGGATTGAACACTAGCACTTTAATATATTGTAACATTTATAGTTTTAAATTGTGCATTGATGGTTTCTATATTGTAGATTTTATTGCCACATTGCAGTGTTTTATACTGGTTGTTTTATTGTTATATTGGAGTGTTTTATGCTGGTTGTGTAAGCCGCCCTGAGCCGGCTCTGCTGGGAGGGCAGGGTAAAAATATAATTAATAAATAAATAACATTTTTTTTAAATTTTTAAGCTGCCCAGTAAACTTTTTTTAGATTTCCTATTTTTCTGCAAACCTAGGACCCTTTTATGTTTGTAGAAAGATCTGTTTTGCCCATTCACAGCTCCAGGCACCAGATTTAAGCATCCAAAGAGATCCTGACTTTACTGTTAGAACATAAGATATTTGAGTAGTTAATACACAGTGGTATTTAGTATAACAATGCGTGCACATGAAAGCTTATACCCAGAATTAAATTTTGTTGGTCTTAAAGGTGCCACTGGACTCAAACCTTTGTTCTATTACTTCAGACCAGCACGGCTACCCACCTGAACATATGTAAACATACACTACCTAAAAGCAAAGAAAGTACAGTAGACCCTTACCTTTCATGGATTCCTGACTTGCAGTTTTAATTATTTTTGTTTCACAGACTGATTATGTGATGTGGTCTTCAGACAGTTTTTACTCCCATCATGCCATCATCATAATTACGTATTTAAATTTTGCAGGAAACAAGGGGTTAATTTTGAATTTTGTAATTATTTAAATAATTTTTAAAAAGAAAGACATGTGGAAATTTGGGAGGCAGCAGACCCCTTCTTCCCAGTATTAATGGATTTTGTCATTCATTGTTATCCTGACAATAGATCCCCTGTGAACAATGAGAGATTACTGTATGTGTTTTTTAATACTACTGTTTTATGTAAATTCAGTTAACAGTTGATTAAAATGTATATGATTAACTAACTAATATTTATTTGAAAGAGTTAAGATTTCTGTTGGGTGGGAGGGATCCTGGGAAGTAGAAGAGATTGGATTTACACCCTGCCCTTCACTACCCGAAGGTGTCTCAGAGCGGCTTACAAACTCCTTCCCCTTCCCCTTCCCACAACAGACACCCTGTGAGGTAGGTGGGGCTGAGAGAGCTCTTGACAGAAACTGCTCTTTTTCAAGGATAGCTCTTATCAGAACTACGACTTGCCCAAGGTCATCCAGCCAGGTGCAAGTGGAGGAGTGGGGAATCAAACCCGGTTCTCCCAGATTAGAGTCCGTGCACTTAACCATTACATCTTCCTCAGGTGTCCCACAGCTGCGGGATGCCTGGGGAAGCCGAGGCTTGGAGGGAACTGCATTCCCTTGGCTTCCCCAGGTGCCCCGCAGCTATGGGATGCCTGGAGAAGCTGATCCTGGGGCAGTTGTGGGACAACTTGGGAAGCCAATCCTGGGAGGTGGGCTGGGGAAGGGAGGGGTTTTTTAAAACATGCCTCCCCACTAAGTCTTTCCCCAGCTGCACAGCTCCTTCCACTGATCAATTTCACTCCCCAGCTGATTGGTAGGGAGTGAAACTGACTAGAGGTAGGGCTGCTGGGGAAGGAAAGGCTCCAGTTCTATTATACTCCATGGGACTTGCCCCATAGAGTATAATGGTGCCAAATATATTTGGCAATACTGATTTTTCCTGCATCCTAATATCAATATCGATACTGGGATTTGGGGATATCAGTATATACCGATATTTTTCGGGCTTGGTTTACCTGAATCGAAAAAATACTATTGTTTTTTTGTGTGCACACCCCTATTGCTGAACTCTTAATGGCAAGAAAATGACTGTGACCTGACTCTTTTGAAAAGCCTGGAGTATGAGGTGATGTACGATACAAAAGCTCTGCCTCTGAAGGCTGGAATTCTAGATTTCATTTAAAGGGAACACTGGAATTCTCTTGTGGATATATTTAACATCAATGCCTCTAACATTAATTTGGATCATATTCATAATATTTATGCATAAACAAATATATATATGTAAAAACCAAGGGTTTTTTTTGTAATTGTCCTTCAACATTATGTAATTATTTTGGTATCCAGTGGCACAGTAGCTCCATCTTTGTCTCGATCTTCTGCCAAAAAAAAGTCCAGAAGAAAACATGGAACTTGAAGATCTGCTGATATAGCACTTTATGTTGTTCTTTTAGAAAGGCAAACTTAGGTAAACTATGTTAGACAGAAGGAAACCAATCTCTGCTTAAAATTTGAAAGACATAAACTAATCCTAGTAATTCCTTTTTTTAAAAAAGCCCTGTAGGGATATTTTTAATTTTGCATATACTACAAACTACAAAGAAATATAGGGGAGAGACTACAACTAGGGATAAAGAAAAGCAAACCACACTAGACTAAAACCCCAAGAGGAGGAGATCTTTTCACTGTTAGTAAATATGTTAGTACCATTAGTTTTATTATCACAATATACTTGTTGAGTTCTTGCTTATAACAATTCACTTCTTGTATGTTATTTTGTTAGTTGTTATGAGAGAAGTCTCTGATCATCTTCTTATTCTTTGCTTCAAAAGGCCATTTTCCAAGTCCTTTTGCCTTTACTTCAGCTTTCTGTCTCTAAAATCGTATACCACCCTTTTCTGCCGCAGAATCCTCTTCCGTTCCCGAGGTAGCAGAGTCACTTGACTTTGATTCTCCCTCTTTATACTCATCATCTGTCCCCAGCTGACGTTTCAAAAATTCTTTAGCTTTAAAAGTGGAGTCTACCTTCTCCCTTCTATCGTTGATCTTAAAGATGACACCTTCCGGAACCGCCTATCTGTACAATATTCCATTAGTTTGAAGAAAAGAAATTAATTCCTTGAAATTTTTCCTCTTTTGTCTAATTTCAAATTGAATGTCCTTTAAAGTTTTAATGGTTACATTTCCCATTTTCAGTGGAGTTGCTGATGTTGCTTTTAAAATGGCATCTCTGGTTTGTCTTCTTGAAAACTTGACCACTATTTCTCCAGGTAGGCTATTTTTTTTAATATAGTTGGAGTAAGCCCTATAGGCTGTCTCAATTTTGTTTACCAGTTCATCCGCTGTTAAGCCTACTACTGGAGCGATGATCTCACTGAGCACCCTCTTCAAGTCTTCCCGATCCATTTCAGGAACCCCCTGAAACCTGAGAATCATGTTAGCTTTTTCCATCTGAAGCTACAAGACTGGATTCTCTTGGCAATTCTGCTTCATTTCCACCTCTCCCATCCTTTCCTTCAACTTCTTACTTGTGGTGTCAATCTCTTTAATTTTCTTGTTTGCCTGCTCCACTTTTTTCTCCGTCTCGTTCAGCTGCCGCAACATTTTTATTCATCACAGTCAATTGCTGGTTAATACCATCGAGTTGTTCCATCACCGGCTTGAGCATATCCACCAGGAGTTTGAGGACATCTGCTCCCTCTTCCGGTCTCGGACTCTGCCCGGCTGGCTTTGTTTTAAACTTCCTCTGCTGGGCCGCCATCTTTCCCATTTTGTTTACAGTTTCTGCCACTTCCCCACAACTAGGAAAACTCACCCAACGACTTTGCAATTCAGATAAGTCTCTCAAAACACTTTCGGTTTACTTCCTCCCCTCTCCCCCTTTGTGTCTTAACCGCTCATTTGCAAAAGAGGCGTCCCTCTTTGCAATCTCTATTTCCGATCGCGGGGGGGGGATCACTTTTCAAACTACTCCGTTTTTATTCAGAACTCACGTTTATTGTTGGCCAGTTTATCTTACCACGCTCGGTTTTACGCCATTCCGCTCGATCTCCGGCGCTTGTCCCAGTCAGTCCAGCTTATGCCCAAAGGCCACTCAGCGACTGGACCATCAGGGTGGAGGGGAGCCTCAATTCTCTGGCATTACGCCATCGAAGAGGCTACCCCTCAAAAGCCCCCTGGCCTGGAGCCTATTGCAAAGTCTCCGCGGGGGTGTCACTTGAGGTGGCACCCCTCCAGGCCACTGGTGTGCGATTCGCCCTCCTCTGTTGTGAGGAGAGCGTCCGCCATCGCTGTTCCATCGACCGGAAGTCCCCTAGTAATTCCTTTTTTATATTCTTTCTCACCCCAGGATTCCAAGTGCTCTGGCATTTGAATAGGACATGCAATGTAAAGTGAACATGAAATGCTTGTAAACCTTCCAGGAATATAATGTGAAGTAAGGCATTAGCATAAATGCTCTTTAAAAATATAGTTGTATCATGACTTCAGAGTGCTCACAGTCTAATGAGAATTGACTTTCCATTTATGATGTTTTAAAGTACAATAAACAAAATGTGGCCAGAATGTGTTTTGTTAACCTCATTTTGACTGGTATATTAAAAACAATTTCTGAGTGCTTTAAAATGAGCTCACTCAAGAAGAAATCGTATCTAATTTATAGATGTCCATTGATGGAGGTGCAGAAATTCTGTGTGGACTGGCATTTCAGCTGCCTAATGAACATGATAAACGAGACAAGATCCAAGGAGCAACTTGGGGGTAAAGTGGACGAGAAATTGTGAGGCACAGGAAGACTAGTGAGCTTCATATATAATGAATGAATGCTAGTTAATACAGGAAATTTGTTATAATACAACTGTGTTAAAGATATAGAAGAGTAATTTTCTTTGGTGAGCCCTAATTTTTCCTATTGTAATTACACCAAAGCCTGTCTAGTTTTTGACCCACCTAAGGAAAGCAGCCTTGCTGGGATGCACACTGAAAGGCCACTCTTAAAACTCTGGATGGAACCAACTCTATAGCCTGTCACTTCTTGAAGTTCAAAGGCAGGGATGTGCAGGGAGGAATGCAGTGGTGTTTGCCTGTTATTATGGTTGCCAGCCAATCACTGGCAACTAGTGGGATTCTGGGAGATTGGAGGCAGGCAAATGTCCCCATCTTCAAGAAGGGGAGAAAGAAGGATCCAGGTAACTACTGCCCTGTCAGCTTAACATCTATACCTGGGAAAGTTTTAGAACAAATCATCAGACAGTCCTTGAGCATTTGGAAAGGATGGCAGAGGCTAGATGGCCATCTGACAGCAATGCTAATTCAGTGAACTTAGGCAGATCATGAGAGGGAGGGCAGGGAGGGTTGCATCGGAGCTTAGTTCTTGTGGGCTATTCTTACACATCCAGGGAAATGCTGATCACCATTTTGGGGTCAGGAAGACTGTCTCCAGGCCCATTTGGCCAAGGATCCCGGAGGTTTGCTGCCATCTTCTGGGTGTGGAGCAGGGGTCACTGGTGTCATGGGAGGGTATTTGTGAATTTCCTGCATTGTGCAGGGGGTTGGACTAGATGACCCTGGAGATCCCTTCCAACTCTACGATTCTATGTCCAGGGGAATCCCCAAAGTGATGTCACAGCTCTCTAGGAATTACCAGAAACTGTATGGTACAACCATAGAGTTTCTGATTATCCTAGGTAGGTATAACATCATTTCTAGGTTTCCCCTGGGAGTTACATAACACTGTAGCCCAATGGTGATTTTAATTTTTTCCCCTCCCACCGGCTGCTGGAGTGCTGGCAGGCAATGGGAGCTGGAGGAAGAGATTTGCCACTCCTAGCAGGCAGATGGCAAGCCTACCTATTGTATTTATGGAACCCTGTCAATAAAGTAAGTCTGTTGAAAAGCAACTGTGGCTCCACATCTTCTCCTTGCCACACAGGTGCATCTGTATGATATCCATTTACAATGTTCAGGTGCAAGCAGTACCTGGAATCGTACAATTTGCCATACTAATACACACAATTGTAATTTTACTGTCTAAATTTAGACAGTATTCAGACTGTTGCTGTAGATTTTCCGGGTTGTATGACCGTGGTCTTGGCATTGTAGAACCTGATGCTATGCCAGTAGCTGTAACTGGCATCCTCAGAGGTATAACACAGAAAGATGGAGTACTCTCTGTGAAAGCCTTCGACAACATATAGTATTCAGACTGTCTATTTTTTTCCCCAGATGCCCATAATGGCAGTGATATGTAAGATTCTTTTGGGCAGGCATGCTGAAAACTCTGCCTTGAACATGTTCACCATGTGAACTCACCTTCTTTGGTTGCTGCACCTCACTGATGCTTCAAGCTTTGTATCTCTGAGTCTCACCCCTATTGTTTGCTGTCCAACTGTAGAACTGAGCTGGGCTGCTTTGTACCTCCACAGTAGCTGTGGTTAGTAGATATAATTCCCCCCTTCTTTTTGTATTTTTATGTGCATATGTGTTTGTGTGAGTGTGCGCGCGGATGCGTGTGAGTGTGCATGCGCCTGGAAGTCATGGCGACCTCTGGTGACTGACTGTGTGTGACCTGGAAATCATGGCAACCTCTAGTGACTGACCCCTATCGGGGGCCTGGAGGATATTCAGACAGGTGGCTGAATAAAGCCTGCCCCCACCTCCAGCCTCTGGTATTCCAAGGAGGTCTCCCATCCCAGTACTTGCCAGAGTTGACCCTGCTTAGCTTCCGAGATCTGACAAGACTGGGCTATCCAGGGCAGGGCAGGTAGGTTTAATTTCTTTATGCCTGTGGTCTTCTCTTAGAGTCACAAATGGGTCAGGACATTATTGTACACAGATCACTCAGTTTGGCTCACCTTTGTGCTTCCCCAGCAGGAAGCATTATTTAAATGATTTGTTTACAGTCTTCAATTGTAGGGTTACCGTCTTCCATGTAGGACCTTCCATGTAGGACCACAGGACATGATGGCGGCTACAAGCATGGACGGCTTCAAGAGGGAATTAGATAAGCATATGAAGCAGAGGTCCATCGGTGGCTATTAGCCACAAGGTATCGATAGGGACTCCGGGGCAAGTGATGCTCTGTCTTCTTGGTGCTTGGGGGGGGGGGTCAACAGTGGGGGGGCTCCTAGGGTCCTGGTCCACATGCTGGACCTCCTGATGGCACCTGGAATTTTTGGCCACTGTGTGACAGAGTGTTGGACTGGATGGGCCATTGGCCTGATCCAACATTGGCTTCTCTTATGTTCTTATGTTCTCTTATGTTCTTATGTTCTTACAAACCTTACTAGCTTCGCTATGGTATTTAAGTTCTGTAAATCCAGTTATAATACTGATGATGTGAAGTCTGAAATGTAACATTTGTTGTAGAAATTCTAATGGAGAAGATTGAAGTCTGAAATGTAACATTTGTTGTAGGAATTCTAATGGAGAATTTGTTGTAGGAATTCTAATGGAGAAGATTGTAGTGTAAGAAATTAAGTGAGACATACGTACTTTTCCCCTCTCTGCTGAAGGACCTCTCTCTAGACCACATTGGTGGTTCTGCCCTCAGGTGCTAGGATGACCAGGTTGCTTGATGAGCTCATTCTGGAGCAGGCAACATTTAAGAAGCAGTTGTCTGTTAAGTCCCCTCCTGCTACCTTCCACAAAAGTGATGGCCTCTCTACTTGTGTTCCTGGATTGTTTTGCTCATTTGGAGATTATCTATATATCTGATAGCACATCAGGGGCACCTGGGGGGCAGGGAGATTTTCCTGCACATCTGGGGCAATCCCTAGATGTGCAGAAAAATCTAAAAACTGTAAAAAAAAACTATAGGGGGGATACTG
The DNA here is from genome assembly GCF_001447785.1 of Gekko japonicus. Taxonomy (NCBI): domain Eukaryota; kingdom Metazoa; phylum Chordata; class Lepidosauria; order Squamata; family Gekkonidae; genus Gekko; species Gekko japonicus. The sequence goes on from NW_015164669.1 coordinate 362,934, forward strand.
AAATCCCCAAAAAAGTAAACGAGCATCCCCTGCGCATGTGCAGGGAACACACTTGGAACGGCTTCAGCAGTGGCAGCAGGAGGGGAGGGGTGGGGGAGAAGGCTTGGCTGACTGGCGAAGCCTCACCAACGCTGCTGCCGCCGGCGGGGGAGGAAGGAGAAAGTTTGGCCAGCTGATGAGACCTCACCACCAGGGGGAGGGAGGGAGGGAGGGAAGGAGACATTTCGGCAGGCCGGGAAGGGGGAAAGCTTGGCGGGCCGGCAAAGCCTCGCCGACACCACCAGGGGGAGGAGAAAGTTTGGCGGGCCGGCAAGGCCTTCCTGCCAGGG
>NW_015164669.1:364198-379470 GCF_001447785.1 Gekko japonicus
TCTGAGGTCCCCCTCTTCCTCCTCCTCCTCAGACCCCACCCTCAACAGGCTTCAGCCCTAAAATATCCTGGAAGTTTCCAACCTGGAGTTGGCAACCCTATGTCCTTTCCTGGCAACCATCAGCCAACCTTAATCTGCCTGTCTGTCTTAAGTTTTACACACACACACCCCACAGCCTCTGCCTAGGGAAAGGGCAGCTGACATCATTCTCCTCTCCCCTATGAGGTATGTTATGCAACTGAAAATTCCAACTGCCTTGCCAGGGGGGGGGTGAGTTTGAATATATATATGACCTGGAGTTCTCTCAGAATTACAGCTGATCTCCTCCCAGTTTAATTGGTTCCCTGGAGGAAATGGCAGCTTTGGAGGGCAGACTGTATGGCATCACATCCCTACTGAGTAAACTTCCCTCCTCAACACCCCCAAATTCCCAGGTTCCGAATCTGGTAGCTGGAGTTGGTAACTCTATCAGTAGCTGCACAGCTATTGGAGTGATTAAGCTACAGCTTCCACAAGGCTGTGCAAGAACACTTATGTGTGAACTGTGTAGACAGATCAACAGCCAATAAGACTGCTTGTTTTTTGATAGACCCAAATGAACAACAAATTATGTTGTTGTTTTTCTCCCTTCCTGACAGCATTTATTTCTAAATGATTGTAGTCATTCATTGAAACAATTGGCACAGTGGAAGCACCAGGGGACTGACTTCACAAATAGAAGCTGCTGACTGTGAAAGTCAGATGCAAGAAATAACTGAGGCCAATTCTGCACTGGCTTTTGCCTCCATTGTTTTATGAAACCCACATTGGAACACAGATTCCCCTCTGCATCACATGCTGCTTTCACTTTCTTTGATCATCGGAATTTTATGGTACCCTTTACATTGCATGCCGCTTTCACTTTCTTTGATCATCAGGTTTTATGGTACCTTCTGTATAGATTTATGGCCGTTCAGGACTGACTTTGCAGTCAGTACAGCATTGCCCTGAGGTATTTGAGTATGGTTTTCAGCTGCACCTTTTCCTCCCAGTTGAGAAAATGTGGAGCAAATGCTAGATGCAGAATCACCCTGAGTGAACAGGCATGAGGTATTTGGGAGATATCTGAGCAGCCAGTTTGGTGTAGTGGTTAAATGCGTGGACTCTAATCTGGGAGAACCGGGTTTGATTCCCCACTCCTCCATTTGCACCTGCTGATGTGACCTTGGGTCAGTCACAAGCTCTGGCACACTATCCTTGAAAAAGGGCAGTTTTTGTCAGAGTTCTCTCAGCCCCACCCACCTCACATGGTGTCTGTTGTGGGGAGGGGAAGGGAAAGGAGTTTGTAAGCCACTCTGAGACACCTTTGGGTAGTGAAGGGCAGGGTATAAATCCAATCTCCTCCTCCTCCTCCTCCTCCTCATCATCATCATCACATGCTCAAGCATTGCTGGCTTGGTGCACTGGAGTCTTTGTTTTGCTTGAGAAGACTTACTATTGAGTTTTAAACCTGAGCTTTTTTTTTGTTCTGTTACCTAAGGCACTATTTCTCAAACACTATGAAGTACACTTTGTTGTTGTTGTTCAGTCGCACGGTCAAGTCCGACTCTTCGCGACCCCATGGCCCAGATCACGCCAGGCCTTCCTGTCTTCCGCCGTCCTCTGAAGTTTGCTCAATTTCATGTTCGTTGCATCGATGACACTGTCTATCCATCTCATCCTTTGCCGTCCCCGTCTTCTTTGACCTTCAATCTTCCCCAGCATCAGGGTCTTCTCCAGTGAGTGCTCCCTTCTCATTTGGTGGCCAAAGTATTTGCACTTCAGTTTCATTATCTGGCCTTCGAGGGAACAGTCAGGGTGGATTTCTTTTAGGATTGACTGATTTGATCTCCTTGCAGTCCAAGGGACTCTCAAGAGTCTTCTCCAGCACCATAGTTCATTCTAAATGTACCAGGTCTCTCTGTGGAAGTCCAGGGACCCACCAACACTCTCCTCCACCTCTATGATATTGGTGGGTCATGACCTGTCCTTTGAAGACTCGTGAAACCTGATTATTCGCTTATGGGCACCCTCAATGAAACTTTTAACACTGCTTGCGTGTACATGAACACACACCCACACCCCTGACTGATGTCCCTACACAAGCCAAATCACAGTGCCCTGGGGCATTGGCTTTGTTTAATTGCTTTCGCAACTATGCACAATAAACAATATTTGCTTTTCCACAACAAGGTTTTAGAGCTTCCCCCCTCCCCTCATGTGATGATACGAGAGAGATGTGCTCCGTATGTGTCTTAAGTCATCTGTCTTGAACTCAGTGCAGTGGTAAACCAATCAGCTTTAATTACAAAAGTACTCACTGTGTGGACTTTGCTCCAGAGTCTGCTTTGGCTTTGTATTGTCTTTGGGAACAATTCAAGATTGTGCCTTTTGAAGTATAAAGCTCCAAATAGCGTGAGTCATATATATCTGCACACATTGCAGTTAGCTGAAAATATATAGAACATTCTGTACTTCAGATAAGAAACATGGAGGGACACAAACTGGCACTCCACAGCTCTTGAATGGAATTCTCTGGAAAGATTGTCATTCTCATAATCTAAGGCCGCGGTCACACACACGAGATAAAGCGGAGGGAAGGGAGGCTCCTCCGGAAGAATTTGACCCGCAGTGGCGCAATCACACAGTTCTTGGAAGCTTCAGGCACAGCCCGCCACTGCGTGATCAGACTCAACCACAGGTGAGTTGGGGTTTTTTTTGGTGTTTGTTTCCAATGTGCTTAAATGAGGAATTGATGAATCGCACTTCCGTACCAAGGGCTCCCTATGGAGTTTGTGATGATGTGCATACTGCGAAGGGGGGGGCAACAGCATGGAGTCGAGATGGCCTAATCAGACCACCCTGATGCCATTAGAGTGCGCTGGAGCGATCAGACACAGGAAAGTCCATCCGTGGCCCTTCGCAACTCGTTTACTACCGGATTTTCCCTGGTGACTTTTTACTCCACTTCTGTGGCAGAGCAGAATGGGTTGCCGATGGCTGCGGGGCGCTTCCCAGATGATGTTGTCTGATCGCACCCTTTAAATCCGCCTGGCATTCGCGCCTGTGGTGGGTCTAATTGTGCGTATGATTGTGCCCTGTCTTTTCTGGAAGGGATGTGAAACTATTTTCCAAAATGTAAGCAGCCATCTCAGAGTATAGAAATTTATTTTTTAAGCTGAGATTCCTCTATGCGGGTTTTTTTTTTCATAGATACAATTTTTAAAGTACATATTACACATTTTGAAAATGTTCAGTAATGGTGGATTAGAAAGATACGTATAAATAAATATTTTGGCCAGGTTTTTTGTTAAGGAGTCTGGCGAATGGTGCCATCCTGAACGGAGCGACACTCTCCTAAGTCCATTTAAGTCACTGGGTGTAGAAAGATATAACACTGTGTAGGATGGCACTACTGTTTCTGTTTTCTGATTTGATGATCATGGGTTGGCTAATTGTGAGTGCTTAACAATAGTTCTAGAAACATGGTGCAGAAGACATCCAAGCTGTAACCTACAACACAATTTGCCAAGTCATAAAACTATTCCATATAGGCAGAACCAAGTGAGTCACTGTGTATGTTTTTAATAGGATCCAACTAATAACAATTAATACTACTATTCCTGTGACTACGACTTAGCAGCATGTTACTAACAGTGTGTTATGTACTGTACAGAAGTGTTATGTACTGAACAGAAGTGGCCTTATTTCTGCTAAGCAATCTGGAAGATTTAGCACAGCTGTAAGGTAACAACACCGGCATCCCTAGAGTTTGCTAACCTACTCCAGTTTTACACATTCATTATTGATAACAGCATTCTGGAAATGCCTTTGCAGAGTCAATTAATTGCAGTGACCCAGCTTAGTGGATGAAGGTGCAATGCCACATGCCAAGCTGCACAATTAGTGACTGGGAGAGTTCAGCACATAAAGCTCACAGAATGTCTTTTTGTTCTGAAGGACAAGAGATCACTGGGCTTCTAGAAAATGGCTGGGACGGGATTGTTGTGCTTTGAAAGCAATAGATATTAAAGTGTGAAATGCGGCATCCTTAATAGTTTGTTCTTAAAGATTATTGCTGCTGCAATGTCCAAAGGCAACATATAGCGATTTCATTAGTCTCCTGGCTGTCATTTTTAAGAGTCTTTGAAAATCTTTATAGACTTAAGCTTTACAGAAGCAGTAAATGTTGTTCAAGAACGATCCTCCAGTTTTAAATGTCATCTGGAGATGATACATAGACTATGGAAACTGCAAATTCAAAAAAAAAAGTAGAATATTTCAGCTACAGCCCTGCTGAATTGAGAGTCCCAAAGTGTACATCTGTTACATTCTCTCTCCCCAACACACAAATATCTTACTCTACTCTAGAGACAGAAGCCAACCATGTATGGCATGTAATTTTTCAATTTTCAGTGTTGACTGTCTCACTTTCCAATCAATTTTGGTGCATCATGGAAAAAAGAAATCACTACAGCTATGTGCTGCAGTAACTTCTTGTCCTTGATCCACTGGAACAGCATTTCATGAGGCATTTAGGCTGTAATGGGAGAAGGGAGACAAAAAAGCCATGCTCTGTGAATGGAAATCCATCCATGGAAATATCCTGGTGTATCTAGCTCCTTGTCTTTGCTTCCAGTAGGCTATACCCAGCTGCAAACTCTTGGACAAATGGCTAAAGTTCTCACTGGTCTTGAAGCATCGGCCAGAATGGGTGATACTAATCTATTTAGAGCAGAGATGAGCTCATTAACACATTCAGTTCCTATAAGAAAAGAAGGTAAACTCAGGCCCCAGTCACATGGGAGGTTTTGGCCTGGAAGAGGGATGGATCGGGGGCGCAGCAAATGGGCGCTATCAAACCGCAACATCTGGGAAGCGGCGTGCACCCATCCCCGATCTGTCCCTTCAGGCCAGTAACACGGAGCAAAAAAAACCTGCAAAAGGGAAGGACTTACCTGAAACGCCGCAGCAAGCATGGCCGTCGGATCGCCAGAGCGCCTGTCTTCAGGAACATTGGAGGCTCCCAGCCGAACTGCGCATGCGCACACATGTGCAGCTGACTGCCTCGCGCTCCCTTCCGTGGCTTCCCCCCCCCGGCATCTGATTGTGCCAGGGAGCAACTGCGCGGCGGCTCACGGGATCTGTCTGATCCCGCCGCCATGTGTCTCTTTTGGTGAGGCTTTAAAAAGCCGCACTTTGGCCACATCAATTTCCCCCCGTGTGGCAGGGGCCTCAGTTTCCTTTCATGTGCATTTTTTTTTGGTAATCAGAGGGGCTTACATACAAGTAGGTATATATAAACATACACACACCTGCTCTTCAAAAGCAATGCTCTGCTGCTTCTTGCTCCTCTTGAATTACACTGATTATTATCCCTAAAACAGACTTTCTTTTCATTTCCTTTTAGCTTCCAGGAACATTTTTATTTGCAATCAACAGAGACAACATTAATATCTTTACATGTGACCAAGCAAATAATTTGCTTACAATAAATGCTAGATATATGGCCTACTACACAAGGGTGTTTCCCGTCACTTTCACCATGCATTGCCGTCGGGTGTTCTTTGTTGTTCTGCATTGATTTTCTTCCCTTCAGCGCTCAGTTTGCTTTCTGGTTGCGGTTTCCCCAGGTCTTCTGAGAGGGCTTTTGTTTCACTTCCAAGCTGAAGGTAATTCAAAATAATATAGATTCCCTGGGATTCCCCCCAGCCTTTCGCCACCCCTTGAAGGTCACTCCCCACCCACATCAAGGTTGTTCATCTGTGCACAAGAAAAGGTTTAAATCCCTGTACTTGTGAAAGAGAACTGTCATTCTCCAATAGAGGTTGTAAGTCACTGATGATGCGTTGAACACAACACAATCACTCATGCTTATTCACATGCTCATCTTCTAACATTGTTTGCCCCCCCAGACGGAAGAAACAGTCAGACAACGAGGTTGGATGAAATAAGGCCACTTTATTAAAATATTAACTAAACGGCAAAGGGCATAAATGAAGCCAGCGGCACGGCAAGGCCTGGAGTCGCTTTGACCACCATCCTTAACCGTATAAACGACAAGACACCACGGCCCCGGGTTGGAGCCAACTGTAAGTCGCTTACAAACCCGACCGGGCCAATGCTTGGGATGCGCCTTCAGGAGCCCTCAAACACCACCGCATGGCCAGCGCTGAGTCTCCGTCGTGGCCATCCCCATAGGCAGTCTGCAAGCCTCATCCCAGGCCGCACGGCTGCAGGGTTGATCCCGCAGACCCCTCTACCCCCCCAGGGGTTATTAATTGGTGCTTATGAGCCGCTGAACTTTATTTAAAACTAATTCTGCCCTAACAAAGTGACGAACTAGCCCCCCCCCAGGCACCATCCCAATCCAATTCCTCAATCCACTGACAGCAGTGCAGGGTAGGCGAAAAAGAACCCCTCTCAATAGCCAATCAGAGAAGGGGACAAAAAATTCCTACCCGGTCCCCCGTTAAACGGGGCAACCAACCTGTGTTCACGCTACATACAAGGCGGGTGGGTGGGCCGAGCACGAGGCAACGCACTGGCAAGGGGAAAAGCGGAGCCAGCCTTTAAGGCTGCACAGCTCCGCCCCCCTTTGGAATAAACACGGCACCGCTTGAGGAGGCAAACACGGTCCGCAAGAGGCACACCGGGGCTGTCTCTTGCGCGCCGGAATATGTCATTGAATGCCAACAATGCCCTTCGGTTCTCTACATAGGGCAAACAGGTCAAACCCGACGCCAAAGGATAAGTGGACACAAATCTGACATTAAGAATCACAAGACTGAGAAACCTGTAGGAGAACACTTCAGCCTTCCAGAACATTTAATGGGTGACCTCAAAGTAGCTGTTTTATTGCAAAGCAAGTTCAGGAACAGACTAGAAATGGGAACTGCTGAGTAGCAAGTTAATACAAAACTCAGAACAATGGAATCCCCAGGATTTAATAGGGATATTAGTTTCTTATCTCACTACATATGCTAACCTCATTCAGCTCTTAAATCTGTATTCTCACCAATTCCCCAGAATGGTCCCCAGACCATACATCCTCATTATTTTATTTTATTTCTAATTTTGAATAATAGGTTACAGTAGAAGATTGTAATGTAACATAACGAATAGTAGAATGTAATGTAATTCAGAATGGTAGATTGGAATGTATTTCTGTGGCCTGGGGATGGGGGAGATAACATTACACAGCCAATCTCCCCACTTCAAAGAAGAAGATGCCGTAAGGTCATCTCCATGCTTAACAGGAGATGTATGGAGCGTAATGGCAGGATCTCAGCTAATTACTCTCAATATCCCACAATTAAGGATACATCTGCCCATCAATCTCCAATTTTGACATATTTATGTCCTTCACTATGTTTTCCCCCTGAATTAAACCCAAACAAATGGTAACCGTATAAACTAAGCTTGTTATCCCTGCTTGGTCCTTGAACCTGTTAAACATTTTCATTATGCTGTATGCTAATTTACTGGTCACCCTCTACCTATATGTTTGGACTGGTAATTTCCATTTCATTGAATCTGAAGAACAGTTGCATGCACACGAAAGCTCACACCTTGAATAAAATTTTGTTGGTCTTAAAGGTGCCACTGGACTCCAACTTTGTTCTGCTGCTTCAGACCAAGACGGCTACCCACCGTGCAGAATGTTGATCTTGCCGGGATATACAGAACACTAGGCAAAATCAGATGTATTTCTTGTATAATTCTGTCCCGATGCTGGCCTGAGAAGAATCCAACAAGGGTGAGAGTGTGCAGGTGGGCAGGCAGGAAATTGTGCGAGTCCTCATATACTTGATAGGAAGAGCAGCCAGGCAAAAGTCATATCTTCAACCTGCAACCTTAGATAAGGGAAAACAACATGCTGCCTGGGTGGGTCACTCTGGTACCTGGGGAAGCATCATAAGTACATGGTTTATGCTGCAGGCTTTTTCCTGGGGATAGGGATGAATAGGATTTTATTGCATGTTGCACATTTTAAATCTTGGAATAGCAAGCCACCTTGAACCAAAGGGAAAGGCAGGGTGTGGCCTTCAGGTCATGTTCCAGCCCAGGCAGAGAGAGTGGTCAGAGTGGGAGGTTTCAGCAGGCCTGGGAGAGGATGCACTCCTGTACCTCTCCTTCAGAAGACCACACACATGCAGGTTAGTTCACACAGAGGCCCACTTTATTCAGTCAGGTCTTGCCTTCCAGAGTCCTTCTGCACAGGGGACTTGCCCCACTCCCCGTAACTGGCCGTCTGGTTCTCTCATGTGCCACATGCCATCGGATTCACTTACTACTTCCTGACCACCGCTACCCTTAAATCCACTCCTAGCAGCTGTCTCCCACCTGGAAGGTGGGGTAGGGGTTCGGGTTGATGACACCCTCACCACCTTCACTAGCCTAAAGGAACCCTTTCCCCTGTCAGGGCCACCCCTGAGCCCAGCAATCAGTTCCTGCCCAATTGGTGACCCTCTAGCCAAACCCGCGCAACCAACTTGGGCCCACCCTTGCATGCTGTCTGGCCGCACCCATTTCTAGCCATACAGCTGCTACAGGTTCCCTGTGACACACAGGGTATAAATATTTTACTTGATTAATAAATAGTCCAGGGAGCATCTTGATTTTTGGCCTTAATGCTTCTGAGCACAGATTTGTTTCCAAAGCTGCTACTCAACTTCTGACAAAGAGGCCATGCCAGATACTTTGGTCTACATCAAGGGTTCCTTAGAGTTTAAAGAAAGGCAAAGCAGGTAAAGAATGTATTTGAATTCAGCCATGTTCTGACAGTCCATTCTGTTTTCATGCTAACCCAAGGACACAAGGCAGAAAGAATACAAAAAGGGATTAATTTTTTTTAAAAAAATTGAATCTTATTTCATTGTCTTGTGGATGATAATAGAAGGCACTTGAGTGTTTTGAGCCTTCAGCTCTGAATAAGAGTGCAGTTGGAAAATGTTGTTCTAATCAGACTGATTACTAATAGGTTGAAATGCTCTAGCTAAGCTAATAGCTTGAGAAATTAACAAGGCTTGATCAGAAGCAGCCTGAAGCTTCCCTGCTTTGTGGCTACGTCCTTGTCCCAAGAGGAGTGGGACAGCGAGGTATGACGAATTGCTGGAATTCTGGATGAGATTTGGCAAGGGATGGAGCCGGATCTGCAGCACAGCTTGGCTGCTGCATGCATGTTGCGTAAGAGGCAGTGCATGTCCTGCTAATCTCTTAGCATGCTATGGATTCCTGGCGCTCTCCTAATTCCCTTCAAGGCAGTGCCATGCACTGGATTTCAAACGAGCCTGAGTTATTCCATTTTGTTCAACTATTTATTTATTTTATTTTTATCATTTGCATTTATATCTCGCCCATCCCACGGACGGGCTCAGGGCAGGTAACATCATTATAATAAATACAACTACATTTTAAAACACGATAAAACATTATAACAAAAACAATGGGTAGAGCTTGAAACAGCATCGGTTGGCTATAAAGTTCTTGCCTGATGGTGCAGTGAGTTAGAGGCCAGTTGTCAATGGTCAGTAAATGGACAGGTGACAGCAACCTCAGGGAGGCCATATACAGGCACCCGTTGCCTCAACCAAAGGCTTGGCAGAACAGCTCCATCTTGCAGGACCTGCAGAATTGAAGAAGATCCCACAGGGCCCTGGTCTCAATAGGGAGCATGTTCCACCAGGCTGGGGCCAGGACAGAGAAAGCTCTGGCCCTGGTTGAGGCAAGACAAGCATCCTTCGGGCCAGGGAACACCAGGAGGTGTTGATCTTTTGAGTGTAATGCTCTTTGAGGCGTATATGGAAGAGGCAGTCCCTTAGATATATTGGTCCCAGGCCGTATAAGGCTTTAAAGGTCAAAACCAGCACCTAGAAGCAAATCTGGTACTCAGCTGGCAACCAATACAGTTGGTGGAGCATGTGCCTAACGTGAGCCCACACAGGCGTTGACATCAGCAGGCGCACTGCTGCATTCTGCACCAGTTGTAATTTCTGGATCAGCTTCAAGAGTAAGCCTGCGTAGAGCGAGTTGCAGTAGTCAAGTCTGGAAGTGACCATTGCATGGGTCACCATCACTAGTTCTTGGGGGGAAAGATAGGGCTTCAATAGCCTGATCTGCCTAAGATGGAAAAATGCAGATCTGGCAACTGCAGCAACCTGGGCCTCCATGGAAAGAGGCATCCAGTATCCCTCCCAGACTCCTCACTGTTTGGGCAGGCACCAAAGGTGCCCCTTCCAGTGTGGGGAGCCTGGCATCCAACCCCCCTTGATGCAGGTACAGGACCTCAGTCTTCAATGGATTTAACTTCAACCGACTCTGTCACAATGAACCAACCACAGCATCCAAAGCCTCAGCCAAGTTCATAGGAATGGAATATGGATATCCATCCATTAACAGATAGAGCTGGGTGCCATCAGCATACTGATGACAACCCGGCCCATAACTCTGGACTAACTGGGCGAGGGGGCGCATATAGATGTTAAATAACATTGGCAAGATGATCGCTTCCTGTGGCACTCCACATTCCAGTGGGTATCACGGGGAGATCCTCTCGCCAAGCACCACCCTCTGTCTCTGACCATGGAGGAAGGAGGAAAACCATTTCAAGGCAGTCCCCTGAAGTCCTACGTTGGTGGTGTGTGTGCACATGGAACTTCACATACATGTTTAGCTGCCCTACGAGTCAGCAAATGCCAGTGTCTTGAATGGGAGTTTGCAATTCTCCAAATGATAAATTTGCTTTATCCAAATGTGAGAATATGAAGCTATTTTATACTGGGTCAGACTATTGGTCCATCTAGCCCAAGAGTGTATCCTCTGCCTGGTTATTTTAAATTATTATAAATAGTTCACTCTGCAGTTCCTCATGTGCACCTTTTCTATGTGCCCCGTCTATTTCCCAGGTAACAATTCGGAAACACAAAAAAGTTTGAATTTGGTGCACAGTAGAATATAGACTTTGCTCCTGCCAACCTAGCAGTTAGAAAGCAAGAAATTGCAAGTAGATAAATAGGTACCACTTCAGTGGGAAAGTAACAGCATTCCGTGCGCCTTGGTGTTTAGTCATGCCGGCCACATGACCACGGAAATGTCTTCGGACAGCGCTGGCTTTTCGGCTTTGAAACGGAGATGAGCACCACAACCCTAGAGTCGGATTCGACTGGCTTTCGAGCAAGGGAACCTTTACCTTTACCTAGAATATAGACTTCAGAGAATAGTTTCACGAAAAGGTTAGTGTTTACTGAAAACAAATATTTAAAAGGCTTCTAAGTGAGGAAGCTGATCAGTGAATCGGGAAAACAGCACATGGCAGACAGGTAGGAATTGCTAAGGACAAAGGCCGGCTGTTGTGCCCCTGGGCATCGGGACTTTGGAGGAGAAGCAATGGGGTCAGATCACAGCTCTCAAGATGGTAGCAGCCCAGTTGCAGGGGTGAGGGAAGAGCCATTTGGGTTGACAAAAGCCAGGGAGGAGCAGACTGGAGGAAGGCCAACCAGAACCAGCTCCCTATGGAGTAAAGGCTTCCTCCAGGGAAAAGGTCTCCTCAAGAGAAAGGGACTACTCAGGAGGAGGAGGAGGAGGGAAGCAGGAACTGGGAATGACCAGGAAAGAGGGGCAAAAGAGATAAGGGGGCAGCTGGCTGGAAGTTGGGGAAAAGCTTGGGGGCAGTGTTCCCTCTAAGCTGAGTTTGTGTGAGCTAGCTCACAGTTTTTTAGCCTCTGGCTCACACATTTTCATCTCAGCTCAGGAAGGAGGGCTCCAGAGTAACCTAATTGATGCAGCAGCCAAACCGCTCGCTCACAACTTTGATGCCAGTTGCTCACAAAGTAGAATTGTTGCTTACAAGACTCCACAGCTTAGAGGGAACATTGCTTGGGGGCATTCAGGCTTGGAGCCTTTGCAGGCTAGAGAGTACCAAGTCTCTTGGAGATTTGGAAGGTGACGTTCCTGGTCCAGTCTGGAAAAGTAGCCCTATCGCCTAGGTGTGGAGGAGATTATGAGAAGGGAGCTGGCTAGGCTATGGGACTGACATTGTAAAGGAGGCAGGGAACTGAACTGTGACTGCTCCATTTCTGTTGTGTTGACTCATCATTGCTGACACATCATTGTCACATATCCAGCAAGATGGCGCCCCAGTCCCTGTGGCTTCACACAGGCATATACTTGTTTTAAATAAACAAACACAAGAGTATAGGATTTCACAAAGGATTTCTAAATTGTGAGACTGCTGTGTTTCTAAGCAGTTACACCAAAATACCGACCACTGGAATCTATGGGACTACTTTAAAAAGTTTCTGAAGACAAATATTTCAAAATGACTTTCAATTGCTGATGTAAACTTGAGTTGCGGATTGAACGGCAAGTCTCGGAATACTCCTAAGTACCAGTTACCTGTCTCAGACAGCCTTCTCCTTGTGGTACTCTCTCTCAGGATTGTCTTGCTACAGTGGGAGACCTCCCAGCGTCCTCCAGATCACCACCATCCCATTCCCCACCACTTAACAGGTGGGCAGGGAAAAACTGGGGGTTCACCAGTATCAGCATGACTTGCAATGTCTCTTCTGACATTAAACTGGGCCAATGCTCCAGATTTTGCCCCAAATGCTATGGGTTTTCTATAGAGTTTTGAGTGAATCCTAGAGTATTGGTGTGGCACAATGACATCATTACCATTTTTGCACCAGAAGTGATGTCACACATCATGCCTATGCCAGTGCAACTGTCCTGCCCCCCAGGACCTCCCTAAAGGTTGCCACCTAGCAATCCTAAGCAACAGCTAGCTTTCTCTATGGTGGGTTTAGTCCTCTGGATTGACCTACCAGAGTGAGTTCAGAAGGTGCCTCTGCTGCATTTATGTAGGCTTGCAAGACAGTTGTATTTCATGGGCATGTGGTGGCGGTGGGTAAACAGTCATATTTTATTACTTTTCAATCTGGGTGCTTTAATGTATTTTAATTATTATGAATAGACCTTTATGTCTTTGTGTCCTTGCAACTTTTTGTTGCTTTGTTAGCTGTCTTGAGTCTAAGAAAGTAAGATAGAATATAAAAATGATAATTAAATAAAATAATCTGATGACATTTGTTAATAAAAGGGCTATTGTTTAGCAAAAATAAACTATTTATCATATTTGCTTACATATTCATCCTTTAGCAGTTGAGAGCAAAGGTAGCAGTGGATGTGTTTGTAAACTTTTCCAGGTTCTGACTGTTTTTTAATGAAATCTTTTGTAGGCCAGTCTCTAAAAACACGGTGTGTTTCCTTCCCACCCAATGGTACAAGTTCATACTTGACTGTGTATGTCTTCTCTTTGTTGCTTGTGGCATGGGTGGATTTATTACAGGGAAAAAAAAGATGACTAAACTTGGCCTGAGATATTGGATAAATGTACAGCCTGCAGTGGTAAGTCTAGAATGTATTTGCATTTATTAACCACACACAGTGTTGGTATGCCTGCTGTGTCATTAGCATGAAAAGCCAATGTCTTACTGCTGTATTCTTACAGCCTTAAGCATAGGACATAGTTGTTCTATGAATGGGCCACGTAGAAGTCTTGCCATTTTATAACTGCCCTTAGCTTTCATCATGCTTTTATTTCCGTTCTGATCATCCTTTAAAGGTTTCCACTGACTTCTTCTTATGATATATCTCAAATACAGAAAAGGCATTTAAGGTTAGGAGCTGAAGAAGTGCTGCTCCAAGTGAGACATGAATAGTCCATGTGGTTGGACTCCATAGGCAAGTGGTGTCTAAGTATGAAATAATTATGGGGGAAGACAAAATGCCTTGTGGTCTTACCAGGTACAGTGATTCTGATGGCTTGTAATCCCTCTTTGTGAGTGATGTAGGTATGCAGTGTCTCAACATCAGTAGTGGCAAGGATGGTATTCTCTGGATGCTGGTTGATAGATTGTATTTTTCTCAGGAAATCTGTAGGGTTTTGCAAGATACTATGGGTGCTGATGGGATGGGGCCTGCATCATACATATATGGAGAAACTCCTACCATGATTGTGCCAGTGGTTAAAACAATGAGGTGTCCCATGTTCATATAGTTTCAGCTGGGTAGGCATGTTGGTCTGCAGTAGAAGAACAAGACTCAAGTGCAGTTTCACCTAAAGACCAGCATGATGTCCAGGAAATATACTTTTGAGAGTCAAAGGTCTTTGCATCAGTATCTGATGAAGGCTTTGACTCTTGAAAGCTTATACTCTGGACAGCTTGTTGGTTTTTAAGTAGCTACTAGACCTGAATCTTGCAGGGTTTTTTGTTTGTGTATTGCAGATAGTCCTAGTTAAAGCTTCTGGGATGTGTCTACATAAATGTGCTTCTTAATAATTCTAAATGCAATCAAGTGGTTAGCCTCTTGTGCTCTGCTCCACTGTGGCCCCTGCCACACGGGCAGGAAACTGCAGAGGAGAAGTGTGGCTGTTTGCCCCGGGGCAAACTAACATGCAGTAAAGCGATCAGACCTACTGTGGAGGTTCTGTGGAGGTACTGTGGAGGTTCCATGGCAAGGGAGAGGTGCCGATCACAACACACGCCTGCGCGCAATGAAGAAGCGCGCGGCGCGGCGAACTGGTTTTCTTTTTTTGTGTACACTACGAATGCGCATGCTCCGTTGGGTGCGTGTGCGCATCCACGGAGACGTGGGGGGAAAAAAACCCTTTTCCGCAAGGGGACATGGGCGGGCGCCGGATACCACCGGAAACGCGATCAGACGCCCGCCCTTGCCCCGCAGTTTCTGGAAACTAGTACCTCCAAGGTACTAGTTTTTTGCTGCGCTTTTTCGGCAGGAAGCCTCAGTTGTGCCACGGAAGCGCTACGCTTCCCAGATGTGCTGGTGAGATCGCGACCGGAAACTCCGCTTGTCTTCCGTATCTCTTGCGTGGCTAATGTTGCGTGTGACCGCAGCCCAAGACTAGTTCCCCCAAGGTACTAGTTTTTTGCTGCGCTTTTTCGGCAGGAAGCCTCAGTTGTGCCACGGAAGCGCTACGCTTCCCAGATGTGCTGGTGAGATCGCGACCGGAAACTCCGCTTGTCTTCCGTATCTCTTGCGTGGCTAATGTTGCGTGTGACCGCAGCCTGTGATACTTTTGCGCAGCCAAGCAAAACTTTCTGAAGGTGCCACCTTGCAAATACAGAAGATTAGCAACTGTCCATTCACCTGCATTCTTCTATCATTCCACAGAATATGGAAAACTATAATGTTTAGGAGGGCTGTTTAATAAAGAGATTAGAACTGTAGCT
>NW_015164669.1:380960-381128 GCF_001447785.1 Gekko japonicus
TTCCTTCAAGTTTTCTCCTGCCGTTTCAGCCACCCCTTGAAACCTGAGAACTTTGTTCGCTTTTTCCATCTGTAGGTTCAATAGTTTTCTCTCTTGAAGATCTTGCCTTTGCTCCAACAGACCAACTTTTTTCTTCACCTTTTTAGTGTCGTGTGCTGTCTCTTTAAG
>NW_015164669.1:381335-383781 GCF_001447785.1 Gekko japonicus
GCCGGCCATTTTCAGCTTTGTTTATACTAAAGAGAGGCCTTTTCACCCTTCTTCAGCAAGTGCAAATTTATCAGCAAAAAGAGCGAAGTCTTTGGCACACTTGAGTACTTTTCGTTTCTCCTCTCCCCCCTCTTTAAGACACAGTTCGGTTTGTTTACGTCTGGGAATCACTCCCGGCGCCGCTATAGGTGTGTGGGGGGGTCGGAACTCACTTTTAGAACTTATTCGCTCGTCTTGTTCTCCGGTTCATTGACGGTCTGGTCACAGACACCTCTTAATCACGCTTCATTCGCTGACCTTCTTGCTTGTCCCGGTCGGCATCAGCTATGCTCGGTAAGAACCGAGCCTCTCGGGGTGGATCGAATGGGGCAAAAGGAGCGCCTCAATTCTCCGGCTTCAAGCCATCAAAGAGGTCGCCCCCAAGCGCCCCCGGCTTGGAGCCTCTCTTTCTGAGGCTCACCTGGGGGGGCCCCTTGAGGGGGCACTCCTCCAACACCCCCGGAGTGCGGAATGCCTCCCCTGCTTCAGGGGAGAGCCTCCGCCATCGCTGAAGCCACAGACCGGAAGTCACAAATTTCACAAATTTTGAAGACTGGGAACCAAGATGTAAATGTTTAAGTGGAATTTACATCCTCACTACCTTAAAAATATCTGAACTTGCCTAAGAGAATTTCATTTTTGTGAGGAACATCCTACCTATAACAAAGTCCCACTAGTACTTTATGGAAGCATTCCCATTTCCCTTTCCCCTTTGTTTATGGCCTTCCCAATGTCAATAAGACATTGATCTTAAATAATATTAGATATATGTAAGAAATAGAAATAGTGTCAACTTTGCATCTTTACATTTGGATACAAGTTTTGCAAGTTTTCTCACATCTGTTCTGGGGGGTGCAAATATACCCAAACACTGACCTGGTATTACAGCATGTGTTGATTTTTCACTGTTGGAACTGTTCCAAACAGCCAAAGAATAGAAACTTTCCGTGTTTTACAGGAGAGAGCAGTTAAAAAATTAATAAATAAATATGGCAAAACATTGTTTTGACATTGAAATGGTTTAGATATGCTCAGAGGAATTTTAAAAAGAACTGAAGGAAAAACCAAGACACAATGATGGTTCCTTAAAGGTATGTGAAGGGATTGCAGTGAGCAAGTCCATAGAATCATCAGGAACTGTGGTGTGTTGGCTATAGATGTCAGTTTTGGGACCTGATACAGTAAAGCAGGCTACAAATCCCAACTCCATTACAATAATATAAGCTGGCCTTGGGCAAATCAGTACCTCTGAATTTAATCAAAGTCAGAGGAGTATTGCCAGTTTAACAGAGCTAAAATGATAAAACACTCTGCTGTGCACCAAACATGGGAATAGAAATGATGGTGATGAATCCTCATTTGCAATCTTCTACCTTATTCATGTTGCATCATTCCTTTTCTTTAAGAAATAAATACTGCTAATGGCGAGAGAACACAAAAGTGCTGCAAGAGTACTCCTAAAGCCACAGGATATCAATTAAAGGATGTTCCATGGGCAGAGTGTCTTATAAATGTGTCATAGGGTGAAAATGAAGGTAGCGTAGTACAACTCTCCTCAGTTTCAGTTCTGAATTCTAAAACGTTTCAGGCTGCAGTATCTTGTTTTCTCATATCATGCACACCCACAACATACCACATCCGACCACACCAAATACTGATTTATTGAAATGAATTAAACAAATTATTGTCAACATGGATTCAGGCAACAGGAGTCTTTAGCCTCTGATTTAATATAAATGTACAATAAACACAGATTCACACAACCTCATTCTTTTGGAAGACCCTATTAGATTTCCCCCACACACACCACCACCACCTGATTCTTTCCCTCTGCTATGCTTTGGGTACATGTCCACGGTTGAGTAATCTTGAGCAAAAGACAGTCTTATTAATTTATGCCCAGGCTGTGATTATATTTACCTGTCTTCCTTGCAGGGAAAGAAGCTTTAATTACATTTCCAGTTAATTATGTCTTACACATGCTCTACCTAAAAATGCATATTGATGACATGATGCCATTTGCTAATTATCATAATTGCAGCTTCATTGGAGTGGTTAGAGGCCAAATATGCTGATGTCTGTAGAAGACTTTGAGAACTGATATTAAAACAATATGTGAACAACATTATGCATATATTCTATATAATGATTCCTGTGAATAGTGGGCAAGGGAAGAAATAGTAAGAAAGCATTTGGCTTCCTCGGCAGTTTTTGTTTCTCAGAATACATGAAATCACCCATCTTTCTGGCCATCTAGAAACATGATTGGGCACAGCTGCCCAATCTATACCCCCTTATCCATGCTACTTCACCCACAGTAGAGCTCTACACCAAGGGTGTCGAACTCATTTGTTATTGTTGTTCAGTCGCACAGTCGAGTCCGACTCTTCGCGACCCCATGGACCAG
>NW_015164669.1:383919-390841 GCF_001447785.1 Gekko japonicus
TCATTTGTTACAAGGGCCAGATCTGACATAAATGGGACTTTGTGGGGGCCAGGCCATGGGTGTCATAAAATGTAATGCCAGGTAGCAGAGATATAAACTTTATAAAAGATACAAACACAATTAAAGATTTTTTTAACTTGAAGAACAAATATGCTTAAAACTCTTGCGATATTTTATTTAACAATCTTTGATAACTGACACCTCCCAACCCCCAACCCCCCAAAAAGATGCCTACCTAAAATGGAAAGGTGGAGAAATAGTGAGATTTGGCAATGTAGTTTTTAAAATAAAACATCAAGAAAAAGCACAAGGATCATAGCAGAAACTAAAAATATAAACTAAAAATATAAAATGCTCTGAGCCTAGGAACATAAAATGGCTGGGCATTGCAAGCTTCTCCCCTCCCCCCAGGTATACTCAAAGTGGCAGTGGCTCTCCAATGTAATGTCTCCCTTTGGCTGTGGGTTGCCAGGTTAGAGTACTCACTCAGGCACCTGTTCTCAGGTCCATTCAGTGGCTCAAAACATCAGACCTGTATTTGCGAGGAGACAACTCCATCAAACAACAGCTTCAACTATACAAACACTGGAAAGTGAAACTTCTTGAGCTCCACTCCATTGAAATACATTGCAGCACAGAGAAAGTTGCAAAGAAAATGCAGAATGGATTTCCCATTAAGGTCTGTGGGCACAGATAGACTACTCTGGGACTGGAATGACAGCCACCAGAGTGACATGACAGTCCCTGGGAGTAGCAGAAGTGTTATGTACTGGGCTATCTGTGTAGCCTTGTAGAGCATGAGCTTCGGTCACAAGCTCCATAGACTGCTAACATCTTAAACTAAGCAACCGGATTGGTCACTGTTGCTAAACAGACCAATCTGGAAAGACGGTGATTTCAGCGGGAACAATTCCCATTGGGCCTAAGCACCCATCATTGATTGGACATTATTGTTCCAGGAGGTGTGGCTTTCCTGGTTCAAACTGTATATAGTTGGGTCATTCTGTGAGTTGTTTTGTCCTGTTCTGAGCTAATAAAGAAACCACTTGTTTGAAACTCTGCCTTGATCTCAATATATAATAAGAAGCATTCTGGGATTAGAATGAAGGCCCCCAGAGTGGAATTCCATTCCCAGAATGCTGCTGCTACTCCCAGGGGCTGTCGTTCCACTCTGCACCCTGTCATTCCAGGCCCAGAACACAGATTCTATTGCTGGAAACAACCCCAGAGTAGTCTATCTGGGTGCAGAGACCTTAATAGAAAAATACATTCCATATTTTCTTTGTAACTTTGCAAGGCCAGAAGAGCTTCCTGCCAAAGCAGGCAAAGACAAGAAGGAGGATGCTGGGAACTTTAGCAGCCTCAAGCTTCAAAGGGGGAGGACAGAAGGGGGAGGGCCTGATTAAAGCCATGGGAGGGCTGCTTCCAGCCTGTGGGCCTTGAGTTTGACACCCCTGCTCTACACCTTTTTATACCGGAGTCCAACCATTTTCCCATCCAGTTCAGGACTGACTACTTTGACTCTCCAGCATGTCAGGAAGTGAAAAGTCTTTCCCAACATCTGGTACCTGACATCCTTTTAAATGAAGATGCCGTGGTAACACATTTGAATTCTGTGCAAGCAAAGGATGTACCCTAACTACAAACCACAGCCTCTCTTATATTAGATTCATTGTACCAATGGCTCTGAAGGCAGTATCATGTCTTGTTGTTGTTTTTTAACATTGTTCTACCACATGGCATTTTTAGATGGCTTTCTTAAAAGCTAAAGCATCAACCAATTCACTGACATCAGTGGGGATGTCTTATATTAGATTCATTGTACCAATGGCTCTGAAGGCAGTATCATGTCTTGTTGTTGTTTTTTAACATTGTTCTACCACATGGCATTTTTAGATGGCTTTCTTAAAAGCTAAAGCATCAACCAATTCACTGACATCAGTGGGGATGTGACCACATAAGGCTGTAGAACGAAGGGTCATTTAAAATAGCAAAAGTTGACAAAATACACAGAGTGGCTCCATGTCTATTTTTTGTTTGTGAATGTTTGGCTTTATTGTGCTTTGCGGGTTTATTTCCTGTCCTTTTTTTTCATTTTCCCCTGTATGAGGTTTGTGTCAGGAAAATACAGATTTTGCAGTCTGCTGAATGAGCGTAATCTCACTTTTCATTAAAATTCTAGCTACTCACTCTTATTCTGCCCTTTGTAGGAAAGATTGTATGAGTGGTACAAGGATATTATGAAATGTTTGAGTACTTCTTTCATTAGATGACAGGCCTTAGGTCTACTAGCCAAAGTCTTGAAAAGAAAAATCGATTCGAAGCTGACACTATCACCTTAGGGCAACAAAACCTAAGTTACCTCAGGACTCACCGGCTTTTTTGTGTGGGAGGATAATTTGGATTAATTTAGTCCCACCCTTCCTTTCTTTTTGCACTTCAGCTCTTGGTTGTCTGAACCTGTACCATAAACAGTTTGGCTTTCATCCCACCTTAAGCAGCCTTCATTATTTGCTTTAGAAAGTACTCCCCTTGTTTATATAGATTCCCACCCTTTTTAGCTATCTCTGAAGAGCACAACTCTGTACTTGTCAATATTTGCACAGCAGGAAATAACTGAGAAAAGTGTGAAAATGATACAATGCTCACTAAAATAAACATTCACACATTCACTTTTGTATTAATGTAAAATATCCATGAGCGATGATGGAATAACTGATAAAATACAAATAGAGCTGTTCTTGAAAAAGAGCAGTTTCTGTTAAGAGCTCTCTCAGCCCCACCTACCTCACAGGGTGTCTGTTGTGGGGAGGGGAAGGGAAAGGAGTTTGTAAGCCGCTCTGAGACACCTTTGGGTAGTGAAGAGCGGGGTATAAATCCAATCTCTTCTTCTCCTTCTTCTCCATTATTATAGACTAGCAGTAAAGCCTGTTGTAAAAGCAATACAATGAGCTCCAGAAAGATGTGATGTGTAATGGATGCATCTGCTGGAAGCAGGTTAAGTACATATTAGCAGTTTGTAATAGAAAGGCACAAATGTGGAAGTAAAGTCTCACATACCTTATGTTACACAATAACTGGTGTCCAAGATTGCACAATGTGGGCCAGAAAATGGAGCACACAGGGCTCTGTAAATTAATTTTGAGAATTGGGCAGTCTGCAAAGACATTTTATGTTCTGGGTGTGGTTAAGGGTTCCCCCCACTCACAGGGTTTATCCCAGTGTTGCACGCTCTCTGTATATTTTTTAATGTATATGTCATTCTCCACTTCAGCCAGTTGTTCCTGCACTCCTCATGTTTTTACATGCCTACGTAGATCTGTCTGTGACTGTGTCTGTAGTTCTGCTTTGCAGCATGCCTCGGGTCTTTGGCTTCCTGTTTTCTGTGTGTCTGGTCCCATCCTCTATCTCTGCTTGTGTGTCTATCCACTGGCATTTTTGCGATAACTTGGGCTGGTCCCCACCTCCACCACGCTGACAACTGCTTACTTGCCATTTTTTTTCCATTCTGGAAAGTATTCCTTCATCAAACTTGGCTTGGAGGCTAAAGACAGTAGGTTTTGTCCCCTGAGGGAATCAATAGTCATCTGGTGAGGAGAACAAAGACAGTAGTTGTGTTCACTGGAGCAAAGCGACCATCTTCTGAGGAAAGTTTTGGCAGGCACCGCCTCCATGGGTGGGACTCAGGCAATGCAGCCAGTGAATAGGGACAGCTTCTGAGTGACACATCATGGAGCCAACTGATTTAGAGGCATGTGGAATGTTCAGAAAGTGCCACCCCACTACTCAATTATATATAAGGAGACATTTCTGCCCCTTTTATCTGAGAATCTGTGTGGTGTGGTGGTTAAGAGCGGTGGATTCTAAGCTGGAGAATCCCCTACTCCTCCATGTAAAGTCTGCTGGGTGACCTTGGGCCAGTCACAGTTCACTCAGAACTGTCTCAGCCCCACCTACCTCACAAGGTGCCTGTTGTGGAAAGAGGCAGAGAATGTGATTGTAAGCCATTTTGAGACACCTTAAGGTAAAGAAAATCAGGGTATAAAACTTACTTTGCTTCATTATAGGAATCAGTTAGAATTGATTCATACATTATTTTCTGGGTGAGGTAACAAATGAAATCTAGCCCCATTTTTCTTCTAATCCAGTCTGCCTCTACCTTCTGCTGCCTGTAGCCTAGCAGAAATCACTGACAGAACCATATGGAGAGCTCTCTTAAGCATTCACTTGCCACTCTCACTTCAGTTTCTCCAACACCTTACCAAGAAGGGAACAACCATTCCTCACTCACCCTTGACAGAAACAGCTAATACTTCTCCACTTCAGCTGTATTTGTTCTTGGCTGGTCCTGCTGAGGGTGAGTGATAGCAGACATGTCCTTACTAAAGTGTTGGACAAGGTAAAGGTAGAATGGAGTTCTAAGTCTGTGAAAATGAAAGGAATGATGGTGTCTTCAAGAGATATTAGATCTTTAGTCACCAACCAAACAGCTCAAAATCTCATCTAATTTAGGCAAGAGTAGGGAGTCTAGTTGCCACAGATCATTAAAGGAAAATATCACTCATTATTTTGGAGGCAACTATGAATGATTAGGGTCTGTAACGCTAACGCTTTATTTGTAGCTAGATTTTCACCAGCCCTGCCCCCAATTTTTGTGTGATCTTGCCCAACTGTGTCAGGAAGGAATATTGAACTGAGTCTTGTGAAATCCCACAAGGAACACTGGGAACATGATGAGTAGTCTACCCATCCCCATTCTTATGGCAAGGGGGGGGGCAGAGTACTCTTGAAAATGCTTTGTAAATCCTGTAAATCATATCACCAGAGCTTAAGATCAATAAGATTAAAAGGCTTACAATTTTACCTATCAATCAATGGCCAAAGGTAACTAAAGAGTGTAATAAATTCAGTCATTAGAAAGCGAGGTTGGCAAAAGTACAGAAAATGGATGGTGCTAAGGCAATGATTAACCCTTAGAAGAATTATGTGTTCAATAGTCTTTGCCAGAAAGGACAGATAAGAAGAGGATAGATCTAGCTGAAATCAGTATCGAGTTCATAATAATGCTTATTATTGCAATGAGATATGGTGGCCTGAACCAGTTTGAACAGGACACTATCCCAATTGCCACTAGAAGTAAAGATAGCAGGACTGAAAATCCCCTGTTGTGTATCAGTGCATGTGCCTCCTAATGGTGGGGACAGGTTACCCGTCAATAAGTGTTACCTGATGGCCACAAAGGTGGTGATCCTGAGCACAGGTGGCTTTGCAAAAAAGTTAGAAAGATTCATGGAGGGAGGTCCATCAATGTCCACTAGCCACAGTGACTAAAGGGAAACTCCAAATACAGAAGTGGAAAACCTCTGAATACCAGTGCTAGGAGACAACATTAGGGAAAGTCCTTGTTCTCTATATCCTGTTTGTTGGCCCTCCAGGGCAAGTGACTGGCCACGGTATGAAACAGGATGCCGGACTAGACGGACTATTGATCTGACCCCGCAGGGCTCCTCTTATGTTTTTATGCTCTTGTGTACTGTTGATCTCTGGCACAATACTGCAAGTTAGATTTTTTGTTTGTGAATGTTTGGCTTTATTGTGCTTTGCGGGTTTATTTCCTGTCCTTTTTTTTCATTTTCCCCTGTATGAGGTTTGTGTCAGGAAAATACAGATTTTGCAGTCTGCTGAATGAGCGTAATCTCACTTTTCATTAAAATTCTAGCTACTCACTCTTATTCTGCCCTTTGTAGGAAAGATTGTATGAGTGGTACAAGGATATTATGAAATGTTTGAGTACTTCTTTCATTAGATGACAGGCCTTAGGTCTACTAGCCAAAGTCTTGAAAAGAAAAATTACTTTACAGCTATTTATATGTGAATCATGTTCTATCTAGTTCTTATAGTCTTCCTTTTACATCATGGAAAAAAGTATTCTACCAACTAAAAATGACATTTTTGACAAAGAACACAAAAATAAACATTATTCATTCGAAGCTGACACTATCACCTTAGGGCAACAAAACCTAAGTTACCTCAGGACTCACCGGCTTTTTTGTGTGGGAGGATAATTTGGATTAATTTAGTCCCACCCTTCCTTTCTTTTTGCACTTCAGCTCTTGGTTGTCTGAACCTGTACCATAAACAGTTTGGCTTTCATCCCACCTTAAGCAGCCTTCATTATTTGCTTTAGAAAGTACTCCCCTTGTTTATATAGATTCCCACCCTTTTTAGCTATCTCTGAAGAGCACAACTCTGTACTTGTCAATATTTGCACAGCAGGAAATAACTGAGAAAAGTGTGAAAATGATACAATGCTCACTAAAATAAACATTCACACATTCACTTTTGTATTAATGTAAAATATCCATGAGCGATGATGGAATAACTGATAAAATACAAATATTAACTGAAAGAATTTGGCGCATTAGCAGGTTTTAAAATTAATAAGCAGAAAACAAAGATGTTAAAAATACTAATATTAAAAGTTACTGAATGAAAATTAGGATCATTTCTGTTATTGAGCCACAAATTGCCAGCAGGAGGAACTAGCATTGGCCAACATCTAAGAGGTGGAGCCAAAAGTTATAAGCTGCAAGAGAAGGCATAAATTCCTTAGCAGATCTGAGCTGAGGAAATGCCCTCCCATTATGCTCCTCCACAGTTTGGTGTAGTGGTTAAGTGATTGCCAGCAGGAGGAACTAGCATTGGCCAACATCTAAGAGGTGGAGCCAAAAGTTATAAGCTGCAAGAGAAGGCATAAATTCCTTAGCAGATCTGAGCTGAGGAAATGCCCTCCCATTATGCTCCTCCACAGTTTGGTGTAGTGGTTAAGTGCGCAGACTCTAATCTGGGAGAAATGGGTTTGATTCCCCACTTCTCCACTTGCACCTGGCTGGATGACCTTGGGCAAGCCATAGTTCTGATA
>NW_015164669.1:390927-391220 GCF_001447785.1 Gekko japonicus
TGCTGGAAGCAGGTTAAGTACATATTAGCAGTTTGTAATAGAAAGGCACAAATGTGGAAGTAAAGTCTCACATACCTTATGTTACACAATAACTGGTGTCCAAGATTGCACAATGTGGGCCAGAAAATGGAGCACACAGGGCTCTGTAAATTAATTTTGAGAATTGGGCAGTCTGCAAAGACATTTTATGTTCTGGGTGTGGTTAAGGGTTCCCCCCACTCACAGGGTTTATCCCAGTGTTGCACGCTCTCTGTATATTTTTTAATGTATATGTCATTCTCCACTTCAGCCAG
>NW_015164669.1:393814-407822 GCF_001447785.1 Gekko japonicus
AAATACCCCTCCAGTGCTGATGTGGACTTGGAAACATCTTCTCTGCATGCCCTGAAACAGATGCTAGGCAGTGCGGTATAGCTGTTCAAAATCAGCTCTCTACTGAAGAGCAGAGGTATTCTCAATTTGGCAAAGAGTTTAGTAGTGGGACTTTAGGAAAACTTGTATCAAGCACACAATTATTCTTACAGCCTTCTATAACAAAATGAGAGGCCTCTCTCTGACTATGATTCATAAATGCATAGAATTTGTGTAGCAGAAAATTAGCTTTCCATTCTCTGTGGGGTTACTGCTTGCCATAAATTAGCTTCCCATTCTCTGTGGGGTTCCTCCTTTACTATAAGTTCTTCTGCCTACTTTCCCTGATACTGTATAACTCTTTTCCTTCCCTTAACTAACAGCACACTGGCAGCCTCAGGAAGGAAAGGAAGACAGTGGAGAATTGCCATTTGCAACGGTGAAAACAGTCTGCACTTGTTTATGTCTTTGCTTTTGAAGAATTGGTTATCTTTCCTGTGATAGCTGCAATTTTAAAACATACAGAAAAAGGATGTTTAAAATTTCAAAGCAGCACGTTCACTCTTCCCTTATCCTGGGGGCTACTAAATGGCTTAATAACAAGTGTTTCATATGGTTACGTTTTTTTTCAGTTGCAAAAGATTTTCGGGCTTTTGTGCAACAGCCACCAGAAAAACTGTTTTGTTTACGGCTTTGCAGAACTTGTTGAAGGCATATATCTTGCAAGAGGCTCAGAAATAAACTTCTTTCAATACAAACACAATCTCCTTGTAAACATTTTGGCTTGTTGTCGTTGTCCTTGAAAAACGACTAAATGGGCCCATTCATGAATGAGCCCAGTTTTAAAGATGGGTATCAAATGTACGTTGGGCTGAAAGGTCAGAAATCTTACCAACTGTGACTCACCACTTAAACACTCATTGCAGCCTGCACATGGCTAGCCTCACCTTGTTGGTGGCCATTTTACCAGCAATTCTCAGCATGCTATTTAGGGATGCTGTTAGGGTGGAGCTGTGGCTCAGTGGTAGAGCATCTGCTTCATATGTAGAAAATCCCAGGTTCAATCATTGGAATTGCCAGTTAAAATAATCAGGTTGTAGGTAATGCAAAACCAGTCTGCCTGAGAACCCGGAGAGCTGCTGCCAGTCATAGTTGACAACACTGACCTTGATAGACCATTGATGTGAGTCATTGTAAGGCGGCTTCATATGTTTGTGTTTCAAACCTCACCAAAAGATGTGAAGAAGACTGTGGATATCCATCTGTCTGTAAAAAGGCAATCTGCACACATGCAGCCCCTATATGGATCAGGGTTGCATGGGAAGACAAGGGGGACCCCTTGTCTCAGTTTTACTACTGGATATCAGATTCACAGATCCCTGAAGCAGAATAACTAATCAATCACTAATCAGTTAGACACTTCTATTGTCAGGTACTTCCCCCTCATGGATCACTACCTTGTCGTGGCGAGGGGGCTTGCGTAGTTCAATGAAGCTGTGGGCTATGCCATGAAGGGCCACCCAGGCCACAGCAGAGAACTCAGACCAAGCGTGATCCACCTGGAGAAGGAAATGGCAACCCACTCCAGTATTTTTGCCAAGAAAACCCCATGGACAGTATCAAAAGGCTAAAAGATATGACGCCGGAAGATGAGCCCCTCAGGTCGGAAGGTGTCCAATATGCTACTGAGGAAGAGCAGAGGACAAGTACAAGTAACCCCAGAAAGAGTGAAGCGGCTGGGCCAAAGCCGAAAGGACGCTCAGTTGTGGATGTGTCTGATGGTGAAAGGAAAGTCCAATGCTGCAAAGAACAATACTACATAGGAACCTGGAATGTAAGATCTATGAATCAAGGTAAGCTTGACGTGGTCAAAAATGAGATGGCAAGACTGAACATCGATATCCTAGGAATCAGTGAACTAAAGTGGACAGGAATGGGCGAATTTAACTCAGAAGACCATTATATCTACTACTGTGGCCAGGAATCTCGTAGAAAAAATGGTGTGGCCTTTATAGTCAACAAGAGAGTGCAAAAGGCAGTACTGGGATACAATCTCAAAAATGACAGAATGATTTCTGTCCGATTCCAAGGCAAACCATTCAACATCACAGTAATCCAAGTCTATGCCCCAACCACTGATGCAGAAGAGGCTGAAGTGGACCGGTTCTATGAAGACCTACAACACCTCCTAGAACTAACACCAAAAAATGATGTCCTCATCATCATAGGGGACTGGAATGCTAAAGTAGGAAGTGAAAAGGTAACTGGAATAACAGACAAGTTTGGCCTTGGAAAGCAAAATGAAGCAGGGCAAAGGTTAACAGAGTTTTGTCAAGAGAACACACTGGTCATAGCGAACACCCTTTTCCAACAACCTAAGAGGCGACTCTACACATGGACATCACCAGATGGGCAACACCGAAATCAGATTGACTATATAATTTGCAGTCAAAGATGGAGAAGCTCTATCCAGTCAGTAAAAACAAGACCTGGAGCTGACTGTGGTTCAGATCATGAGCTACTCATTGCAAAATTCAGACTTAAACTGAAGAAAATTGGGAAAACCACGAGGCCATTCAGGTTTGACCTAGATCGCATCCCTGATGAATATACAGTAGAGGTGAAGAATAGATTCAAGGGTCTGGATTTGATAGATAGAGTGCCTGAAGAACTATGGACAGAGGTTCGTGACATCGTACAGGAGGCAGCAATCACCACCATCCCAAAGAAAAAGAAATGTAAGAAAGCAAAGTGGCTTTCTGATGAGGCTTTACAAATAGCAGAGGAAAGAAGGAAAGCGAAAGGCAAAGGCGAAAAGGAAAGATTTACCCAACTGAACGCAGATTTCCAGAGAACAGCAAGGAGAGATAAGGAGGCCTTCCTGAATGAACAGTGCAAAGTAATAGAAGAAAACAATAGAATGGGAAGGACTAGAGATCTCTTCAAGAAAGTTGGAGAAATCAAGGGAGCGTTCCATGCAAAGCTGGCCATGATAAAGGACAAAAACGGTAGGGACCTAACAGAAGCAGAAGAGATTAGGAAAAGATGGCAAGAATACACAGAAGAACTATACAAGAAAGACCTCGATGTCCTTGACAACCACGACGGTATAATCACTGACCTCGAGCCAGACATCCTGGAATGTGAAGTTAAATGGGCCTTAGAAAGCATTGCTAACAACAAAGCTAGTGGAGGTGATGGTATTCCAGCTGAGCTATTCAAAGTCTTAGAAGATGATGCTGTTAAAGTGCTGCACTCCATTTGCCAGCAAATTTGGAAAACGCAACAGTGGCCACAGGATTGGAAAAGGTCAGTATACATTCCAATCCCAAAGAAGGGCAATGCCAAGGAATGTTCAAACTATCGCACAATTGCACTCATATCACACGCTAGCAAGGTCATGCTCAAGATCCTACAAGCTAGGCTTCAACAGTACGTGGATAGAGAACTGCCAGAAGTACAAGCTGGGTTTCGAAGAGGTAGAGGAACTAGAGATCAAATTGCCAACATTCGCTGGATTATGGAGAAAGCAAGAGAGTACCAGAAAAATATCTACTTCTGCTTCATTGACTATGCTAAAGCTTTTGACTGTGTGGATCACAACAAACTATGGCAGGTCCTTAAAGAGATGGGAGGACCAGACCACCTCACATGTCTCTTGAGAAACCTGTATAAGGGCCAAGAAGCGACAGTTAGAACCGGATATGGAACAACTGATTGGTTCAGCATAGGAAAAGGAGTACGACAAGGATGTATACTGTCACCTTGCTTATTTAATATATATGCAGAGTACATCATGCGAAATGCTGGCCTGGATGAATCACAAGCGGGAATTAAGATTGCTGGGGAAAAGATCAACAACCTCAGATATGCAGACGATACCACTCTAATGGCAGAAAGTGAAGAGGACCTAAAGAGCCTCTTGCTCAGGGTAAAAGAGGAGAGCGCAAAAGTGGGCTTGAAGCTCAACATCAAAAAAACTAAGATCATGGCATCCGGTCCCATCACTCCTTGGCAAATAGAAGGGGAAGTCGTGGAAGTGGTGACAGACTTCACGTTCCTGGGATCCCAGATCACCGCAGACTGTGACTGCAGCCATGAAATTAAAAGACGCCTGCTCCTTGGGAGGAAAGCGATGGCGAACCTAAACAGCATGATAAAAAGTAGAGACATCACCCTGCCAACAAAAATACGCATGGTCCAAGCAATGGTATTCCCAGTAGTCATGTATGGCTGCGAGAGTTGGACTATAAGGAAGGCCGAGCGCCGAAGAATAGATTCTTTTGAACTATGGTGCTGGAGAAGACTCTTGAGAGTCCCTTGGACTGCAAGAAGATCA
The DNA here is from genome assembly GCF_001447785.1 of Gekko japonicus. Classification (NCBI taxonomy): domain Eukaryota; kingdom Metazoa; phylum Chordata; class Lepidosauria; order Squamata; family Gekkonidae; genus Gekko; species Gekko japonicus. The sequence goes on from NW_015164669.1 coordinate 398,172, forward strand.
AATCAGTCAATCCTAAAAGAAATCAACCCTGACTGTTCCCTGGAAGGCCAGATAATGAAACTGAAGCTCAAATACTTTGGCCACCAAATGAGAAGGGAGCACTCACTGGAGAAGACCCTGATGCTGGGAAAGATTGAAGGTCAAAGAAGACGGGGACGGCAAAGGATGAGATGGTTGGACAGTGTCATCGATGCAACGAACATGAAACTGAGCAAACTTCAGAGGACAGTGGAAGACAGGAGGGCCTGGCGGGATCTAGTCCATGGGGTCGCGAAGAGTCGGACTCAACTGTGCGACTGAACAACAAAACTTCACCAATAACTCCAAGGAACTCATGCTGATGTAATACCCCAAATGACCTGCTTGTCTGGAGTCATGGCATAAATGCAGGAATAAATGCAGCCCCCTGGTCTGGCCACGGTGATGAAGCAGACCCTGATAACTGGAGAATGTGGCCCATGGGCCCTTGGTGGGGGTCCTGAAGTGTCTGGAGTTGTTTGCAGGCAAACTCATCTTCATGCTGAATCTGGACACAGTCCCTGAAAGTAGATGCCTGAGCAGTAACTGCAAAGTGTTTAGGTTACAAAACTGTGGCCAAGGGTTTTCTTGGGGGTGAGGGCATATTCTCTAGTTTGTGCAGGGGCACATCAGCCTGGAAATTTTGAGAGCTGGAGACACAGGTGACTTGAAAATAAAACCAGAAGAAAAACAAGGACCACTGGATCTGTTGTTGGTTGAGCTTCTGAACAGCCTGGAGATGTTCCAGGTTGCAGTGATTGGTGCTGACCTGGACTGGATAGTGGGCCTCTTTGAGGTGACGGCACTAGTTATCACAGCACAACAGCCCTGCACTTATTATTTCCAGAAGCTCTCACTGACAAAACACAAGTACACCTTTTGGGAAAAGAAGCTCCTTGCTATCAAATGGTATAGTTGTGTCCTGCTGGTAAGAGCTTCCAGAAATAGTAGGTTCAGGCCTGTTGTGTCTCCTCAGGAGTCCACTGCTGATACAGAATTTTCCTGAGAACCATATTGGATGCATCTGTTTTCACAATTAATGGTAGGTGTGGGTTCAGGTGGCAAAGCAAGGAGTTCAAGGGAAAGAATGTCAGTGCTTGGAAGGCCTGCTTGGCTTCAGGAGTCCATTGGAATGGCCTTTAAGGCTTTTCAGTAGGCTCTGCCAGGGCAAAATCACATCATCCTTGTGCAGATCTATGAGGATTCCCTGGACTCTGATGCAAAGGCCCAGGAAGTCCACCTCAGTTACAATGAAGTTGCACTTTTTCTGCTAGAGAGTTGTTAAAGCAGCAAAGCTTCCAAGCTTGTGCAGGCTTATAGAAGAAGCTGACATCCCCACCCTTTCTGATGAGTTGGTTAAAGTCTCAGCGGCTGTCAAGAACTACTGCAGCTCATGTCCTTTCTGGGAGAAACTGGAGAGAGGGAGACACCGGGCTACTCATTTGTTGGGTCTCTGCCTCTGGCCTCGTCTTCCTTTGCTCTGAACCCAAGATTCTGTAGGAACCTTTGTGGGTGCAGGACCTTGATAGGGCTCCTGCAGTGGATCCATGTCATCAGAAGGTGCTGACAGGGTGCAGGGCATCCAGGAGTTTCCCAGTCTGTTTCCTCACTGGAATGTGGTCCACAACTGGTTCCTGAGGGTTCACTTGAAGAGCACTCAGAGGAGTCTGCCCCTAAGAGATCTCAGAGCCTGAAAGGGACTCCTCATCATCTGCAGAGTCTGTCCCAGCATAACTGTCTGAGGTGAACCGTAACTGAATGAGATCTAAATCAACCAGAAGACAGTTCTAGAGGTAGTTGAACTGGAGGACTCATGAGTATGTTGCAGTTCTAGGCTCCAGGATTAATTTAGGGGTTAAACTTTGAAGTGTCAGACTTAACATATGGATGACATGCAGGATCTATGTATCTTTCTCCATACACCCGACTTTAAATCAAATTCTTCGTATCTGGAATCATTGTCAGATGCCGTAGTTCATGCTAATTCCTACTGGACATATTCCTAATGTAAATATATCTTTATAATATATTATACATAACTCTCAAAAGGCCTTCGCTTCCATAAAATAGTGGAAAATAAGTTAAATTGTATATGGAAAAAAATAGTATTACTATGATTAGATTAAAGCCCTGGTTTGGCAAGCATTTAGACATATCTCCCTAACTTTTATTCTTATGAGCCAGTCATTGGAGAGCTACAGTTGTGATCATGTACATGCAAACTTATTTATCTGAGTGGTCTGACATCCAACAAATTCATTATATAGATAAATATTCTTGCAATTAAGAATGCTATTTGACTGGAGCATTATCAACCCTTATGTGTATGTGTGAGAGACAAACAGTATGTATTTGTTCTTGGGTGTTACCGTTTCTGTGCTGGAACAACTTATAAGAAGGTATAAGAAGGTATCACCCCATAATAGAGAAACCCCTAAACTCCTTTGGGTGTTTTTTATTTAATTATTTAATTTGTTTTAAACATTTATTAGCCATCTTCCTTGCAGGTAAATTAGGTTTTTAAAACCTTCCCCCCCCTTCCAGCCTCAGAAGCTGAGCACAGCTACAATCCATCTCTCATTCTTTGTTTCCTCTCTTCCGCTGTGCTACTTCCGAGGATCTTGAGAAGGCACATTGGACCCCCTCCACTGCTCCATCCCAATCACCACCACCACCAACCCCATGAGGTGGTCCAGGCTCAGCGACCGGCCCCGGGTGACTCAGATGACAGGGTCCTGGCTCAGGAGAAGGGGGGGGGTCTCAACCTGGCTGTTCCAGATCCCCCCAACAGTTCTCATCCCTCTTGCTTTTCCGACAAGAGAAGTGGGCCAGAAAGGAAGGCCTGATTGGAAAAACTGTTTCTGAAATTTCCAAAGTGTGCTGTTTGTCCTCTTCCAACCCCTTTTCTTTCATGGGCTGAAAAGAGGTGTGGGAGGGAGGGAGGCTGCTGTCCCCCACCTTCCCTGACGTTCACTCTGCCTCCCGGCTCTGTGACTGTTCACATATGTCGTGGCAACAGCAGTGCCCCTTTTGTCCTTTGTCCCTCCACTTGCTTCTGAGGCTGGAAGGTCTTTCCTCTCAGAGAGGCATGCTAGGGATGCCAGCCTCCAGGTGGGACCTGGGGATCCTCCATAATTATAGGCAGGGCTCTTTTTGTAGAAAAAGCCCAACAGGAACTCATTAGCATAATAGGCCACACCCAACAGCAGGAACTCATTACCATATTGGGCCACACCCCTGACAGCACAGCTCATTAGCACATTAGGATGCACCCCCATGTTTGCAGAAGTGTGGTCATCCAGCCACACCCACCTTTTGCTTGTTATTCTGTTTACCTTGTTTGTTGTCAAAACCCAGGGCTTTTTTGTAGCAGGAACTCCTTTGCATGTTAGGCCACACACCCCTAATGTAGCCAATCCTAATGAGTGTCTGCTGTTGGGTGTGGCCTATTATGCTAATGAGTTCCTGCTGGGTGTGGCCAACTTGGGAGCCAGCCGGAACTCCGTTCCTGTGCGTTCCTGCCCCAAAATAGCCCTGATTACAGGTCATCTCTAGAGTACAGAGATCAGTTCCCCAGGAGAAAATGGATGCTTTGGAGGGTGGGCTCTATGGCATTTTACCCCACTGAGGTTCCTGTCCTCCCCAGATCCACCTCCAAATCTCCAGGAATTCCCCAACCTGATCCCCACCCCTTGCCAGTGAACAGGGCAGACTTGGCAACCCTACGGCACACACAAGAAAACCCAGTTGCCTCCCAGCCCCTTAGCCAGAAATTTTTCAGGAAGGCGCCAGGGTGCCAGGGGCACTAATAAAATTATATTTTAAACTACAATACATTACATTTAAATTAACAGAGCAAGGGAGGGAGAGGGAGTGGGGGAAAGGAGAGGAGTGACTTGCACGCAAGCTGCCACCATTGGTTGGTCCCACCTGGTTGTCCCATGGGAGGCTGCCCTCTGGCCGCCCTCACCTGCCTTCCTCCCTCTGTGCCCCGAAAGCATGCAATGCACCAGCCAGTAGTGGCAGCAGTGAAGGTAAGGCAGGTCCCCCCCCCTCACACAGCTAACGTGTGAAGGGCCTGGTGGGCCTGGCCATCCATGACACCTGTCTTGCCTTGGCATGCTTTTGCAGATGCACTTGGTCGGCGCACTCCCCTACCCAAACGGCTTGATTCCCCCTCCGGGCATGCAGGTGGGCTGCCCTTGCATTGCTCCTTCAGGAGGAAAAAGCAAGGGGAACCCCCACCCCACTCTCCTGTCCATCCCCTCTCTCCTTTTCCAGGCCTCTCCCCATCAGCCATAACTTTTGGAGGCTCCTGCCAGCTGGTGCCAGGTGGCTCTCCCTGTCCTGGAACATGAGCGGTGGGTCTGGAGGGGCCTCCAGATGAGGGGGTTCTGCAGGTTCAATTGGGGGTGCTGTCCCCACCGCTGGCTACGACCCTGGCCAGCTCCTTCCCTCCTTTCTCCCCTGTTGGCCCTGTCCCTTCATTGGCAAATTGCCTCTCTATGTGCTTCCTTTCACCAGCCCTGCTCATGGTCGCCATTTGCTGTGGCAGTGGGAGCACTGTCTGCTCAACTCTCCCCCCCTCCATGTAGTGGCTTCACCAATTCTTGCTGAGCTGTAGTCAGAGGAGGTGGGAGGGGGAAAACACCACACCTCCTCTTTCTCTGCCTTTTCTGCCATTCCCCCCACACTATTCTACCTCAGCCTCATAGTCCTGCTCCCTTTTTGACTGCTTCAACCACACACATCTCACTGCGTGTGCCCACTCACCCCCCCCACTGCGTGTGCCCACTCCCCCCCCCCCCCGCAGCCTTCTGCCTTCCTTCCCTCGCATCAGTTGTTTGCGGACTGGATAAAAGCCCTGGATGGGCCAGTTCCAGCCCTTGTATGTTTGACACCCCCCTGAGTAGGTCTTTAAAGGGTTTGATAGGCTGTGAGAAGTGAGGACAGGTTGTTATCAGACTTCCCAAAGCCACTCAGTGTAATATGGGGCCTGTAAAGGTCTGTATCCTGGGTCCTAGGCTCTATGCCATGAAAAGCTTCATCTGTCTGTTTCCACACATTAAGCCTCTGTTGAAGGGGCTGGCCATTGTTTTCTCAAGGTTGTAGGCAACCCTGTAGCTGCGGTGGCTCAAGTGGTTAAGATGCTGAACTGCAGGCTGTGGAAGGTCAGTAGTTCAGCAGTTCGAGACCCAGGTGCCGCATGACAGAGTGAGCTCCCATCTCTAGTTCCAACTCCTGCCAACCTAGCAGTTCGAAAGCAAGAAATTGCAAGTAGATAAATAGGGGCCACTTCAGTGGGAAGGTAACAGCGTTCCGTGCGCCTTGGTGTTTAGTCATGCCGCCACATGACCACGGAAACATCTTCGGACAGCGCTGGCTCTTCGGCTTTGAAACGGAGATGAGCACCGCAACCCTAGAGTCGGATTCGACTGGCTTTTGAGCAAGGGGACCTTTACCTTTACCTTTAGGCAACCCTGTAGTTTACTGTTCACCATTCTAGACCATATACTGCATTCAACTTGGCTGTTACTTTAGTAACATTGGAGATGAAAATTTGAAAGCACAAGCATCAGTTTGGGGGGCCCAAACCATAACATGGGCCCCTCTCACATAGTACAGTCCCATCTAGGGGTGCCAGAAGCCTGGAGAAAAATGTCCTGCCCCTTTAATAGAGGCTTAATGTGTGAAAATAGGCAGGTGGAGCTTTTTGTGGCATGCAGGTAAATAACGTCCCATTAAGCCTCTGTTAAGGACATTCTTTTCTCCTAGTTGTTGGCAACACTAATTTGATTCCATATGTAATATATTATAATGAATGATAAAAAGGCAGGCTTTTAGTTCTGAAATTATATCTTCTACATTTCTGAAATGACACTATAGCCCATACTGGGGGTTTTCTCCTGTGCCCCCCTCATTTTGCTATTTTTGGTCAGCGTAACATTCAGGCTGAAGAAGAGTCCTTCAAAGCTTGCTGACAATTCTGTAACTTTTTGGTTGCTCTTAAGGTTGCCGTTTTTGACTTTTTAAAATTCTAATGGAAAGGAACAATGCAACAGGCCTATTCACATGAAATCTGTATTTTTCTGTCCCTTTTCATTGCAAACTCATGAATTATCTCCCCAAAGTCGATTCCTCCAACTAGTTTACACATAATAGACAAAACAGCTAGATGGCATAAGTGTTCTTGCTCAATAACAGAATGCCTGCAGTTTTTCATTAGTGCTAGTTGGCTGGATCTTCCAGTATCTGGTAGTGTGCAAAAGTCCTTCATATGGCTATGAACAGTTCACGGAAAATCAGTTGCAGTTGTTATTCGTAAATCTCATTTAATAAATAAATGGGGGGAAGTGCAAGCTCTTTTTTTAAAAAAAATTGTTATTTCTTTTCTCTTTTTTTCCAGATGCAACATTTCAGAAGGAAAATTCTCAGAAAGATCTGTGGGGTACACATGACTATCAACCAGATTGTCTCTTGAAACCATTAGACTGGAGTTGCAAGATGGATCTGGCAGATTTTCTTCATCATTAATTGCCACAGACCCCATCTCTGGGGTGACACTCTGGTATTTGGGCAAAAGCTCAATGGTAAGACCAGCTTCCACCATAGAGTTTTTGCCCAAATACTAGAGTATCACCCAGACATTGCTGGTGTGATGATGTCACTTCCTGTGAGACACTAGCAACAAGGCCTAGGCCTTTCTTCTTGTAAGTCCCCACCACCAATGGCAGCCAGTGTGGTGTAATGGTTAGAGTGTTCAGAATAATCTGGGAGGCCCAAATTCAAATCCCCACTCTGCCATGGAAGCTTGCTGGGTGACTTTCAGCCATTTACACACTCTCAGCCTAGCCTACCTCACAGGGCTGTTGGGAGGATAACATGGAGAAAAGGAAAACAATGGGTTTGGGTCACCACTGGGGACAGAGGTGGGGTATAAATGAAGCAAATAAATAAATACAGTTTGATAGCCAGAAATTTTAAAAGATTAAACAAAGGGGATTCCAAGACGTGGTGATATGGTTGGTATGTGAAGAAGTAATCACATATATTTTCAACCTGTAACTGCTGCCAGAAGCTCCCACTGTCCTTGGGTTTAGTGTTGTAGGTTGTTACTGTGCTTTGTCCCATGTTCCTGCCTATTCACAAGGAATTCCAAATTTGGATTGCCAGACACACCCCCAGGGGAGATGGGGGTCCCCCATTGCCAGACCCTGCACTGTTCCCTCTAAGCTGAGTTAGTGTGAGCTAGCTCACAGTTTTTTAACCTCAAGATCACAGATTTTTGTCTTTGCTCAGGAAGGAGGGCTCCAGAGCAAACTAATTTATGCAGCAGCCAAATCACTTGCTCACAACTTTAATGCCAGGAGCTCACAAAGTAGAATTTTTGCTCACAAAGCTCCACAGCTTAGAGGGAACATTTGCCAATCAGCTGGCCAGTGGTCTTTAGCTTGGAGAGGAGACGACTGAGAGATGATATGATAACCATCTTCAAGTACTTGAAGGCCTGTCATATAGAGGGTGGTGTGTAGTAGTTTTCTGGTGCCCAGAAGGTCAAACCATAACTAGTGGGTTGAAATAAAATCAAAAGAATTTTCAGCTAATAGTGGTTTTCTGGTGCCCAGAAGGTCAGACCATAGCCAGCGGGTTGAAATACAATCAAAAGAATTTTCAGCTAAAATTATGAAGAACTTCCTGACAGAGCAGTTCCTCAGTGGAACAGGCGTCCTCAGGAGGTGGTGGGCTCTCCATCTTTGGAGGTTTTGAAACAGAGGCTAGATGGCCATCTGACAGCCATGCTGATTCTGTCAGATCATGAGAGGGAAGGCAGGAAGGGTTGCACCAGTGCTTAGTTCTCATGGCCCTTTCTTACATGCCCAGGGAAAAGCCGATTACCATTTTGGGGTCAGGAAACAATTTTGGCCAGGGATCCTGGAGGGTTCTTCTGGGCATGGAGCAGGGGTCACCGGGGGTGTGGGGGGAGGTATTTGTGAATTTTCTGCATTGTGCAGGGGGTTAGACTAGATGACCCTGGAAGTACCTTCCAACTCTTATCATTCTATGATTCTTGATTCTATGAAATTATTGCATGTTAATTTCATTGACTTCTAGCACATCTAAGAGAGCAAGCCCAAACAGGTCGCTTCAGAAGTAAATAAAATTTTATTCAATAGGATTCACTCACAGAAAATGTGTTTAGGATTGCAGTCTGACAGTTCCAGCCTAAGCAGAGTTACACCCTTCTAAGTCAACTGAAGTCAATAGCTTTAGAAAGGAATAACTCTATTTAGGATTGCGCCATAAATTGCACAAAATCTAGAAGGAAAAACAAAAGCATGTATTTAATTTTCCCACTGAAATAAAGTGGACTTTAAAAGAGTTTAACCTTGACTAGATAGTACTCAGAATCTTTTACTGCAGGATTGTGTTATTTTCTCCCAAATGTAATATGGTATATGGTTTTTCAGCTTCTTGCAGTGAGTATATCTCTTCAATATTTATTACATAGTTGATATAACTGGAGATGACATACTTGCGTCACAAAAGCCTCATGCAGTTCAGGCACATCAACTCCAAGGTAAATATGTTAGGATTGTAGCCTTACAAAGCAACAACAGAAAATGATAGTCACAAATATGGAAAAGTAATTTAATAAGAGCTATAGTGACTATAGGAGCTGCGGTGGCTCAAGTGGTTAAGACGCTGAACTGCAGGCTGTGGAAGGTCAGTAGTTCAGCAGTTCAAGACCCGAGTTGCCGCATGATGGAGTGAGCTCCCGTCTCTAGTTCCAGCTCCTGCCAACCTAGCAGTTCGAAAGCAAGAATTTGCAAGTAGATAAATAGGTACCACTTCGGTGGGAAGGTAACAGCGTTCCATGCACCTTGGTGTTTAGTCATGCTGGCCACATGACCATGGAAACCAGACAGTGCTGGCTCTTCGGCTTTGAAACGGAGATGAGCACCGCAACCCTAGAGTCGGACTCGACTGGCTTTCGAGCAAGGGAACCTTTACCTTTATAGTGACTATAAGCAGAAACTGATTCTTGTACTTTCTTTAATCCTATAATGCTTCAAAGGACATTTTATACATTTTTTAAAAAATCAGCATTTTCAAGGGAGAAATGGGGAAAAGATTAATTTCTGGACCCAAGGAAAAATAGATTTACCTCTGTTCTGTGGCGTCTGAAAGTTAGTTGTAAGGCTGCACTCTTGCACATAATAGTGCAAGCAATCATCCTTGTACCGCTTTTTACATTACTTATAAGACTGGCTTGCAAAAAAATCCTTTTTAATGTTTTTTCTATTTTTTAAAAACTTTTAAAGGGACACAGAAAGAAAAAAAAGGAATAGGGAAACTGCACAGGAATGACCAAAAACATAATTAAAAAAAAGCCTTATCAATGATAGCATTTTTGCCTGTATATTTGAGCGCACCACCGTTCAGCAAGCAATCCGGACGCTTCTGGGGCCCCGCTTCAGCTGCTGAGGGGCGTGCTTCAAATGCAAATGACTGCCAAATGAGATTCCTTCGAAATTCCAGCCAATTAAAATACATTTAAAGGGCAGCTGCTTGCGGGAAAAAAACAAAACAAACCCCGACAACACCCCCCCCACCCGACAACACCCCCCCCCC
>NW_015164669.1:407866-435111 GCF_001447785.1 Gekko japonicus
GGTGAAGAACCAGCTCCCGCCCGCAAGGCACGGCTGTTGTGAAACCTGGGGGGGAGGGGCCGCGGGGGGCAAGTGGCGGGAGACCTGTGGAGGCACTCCCGTCAGCCGCAGAAGATGACACGTCCGGCGGCGCCACCTTAAAAGAGACAAAGCCGAGAGTATTTGTTGGGGGTTGTCGCTTTTTCTGCCCCTTGGCACCGGGCTCGCTTGGCGGCTTGCCCTCGGCGGGGCTGCATACAAATATTGACAGGACACAGTGGCGTTTCTGGAGCGGGAACTTGAGAAGTGAATGATTCAAACTCTGAGGGAAGAGCCGAGAAGTTCGGCCCCCTTGTCTCGTCTCCCCTCCGCGGCCGGCCGCCCCTCCCACGTCCCTCAGCAATGTTAACAGCCTGCACAGAGTGAAAGTGAAAATGTTGAGCTGGGGTAAATCAGAGCGCTGAATTCCTTCTTTCCCTCGGCATTGCCCGGTAGGTAAGGACTGACTCTACCGTCTTTTTCTCCTCCGCCCTCCCCAACTGCACGTTTTAAATCTCTCTTTCTCAAGGAAGGGCTTGTTCTATGTGTGGCAGCTCTAAAGGACGGATTAATGCCTTTTTTGATTGTAATCCTGCGATTTGGGTGGAAGTTATGAGACAATCGGAGCGAGTAGACAGATGATGTTAGGGAGGAACTGTGCCCCATCAATGTTAATGCTCCCTTTCTCGCAGTTCCATTACAGGGACTGATAGGAACATGAATCTTCCCAGACACTTTAAAGATACACTTGCAGCAGAATAGGGGGGACCTGTGAGATTCACTCAGGATTCCACCTACCGATGGCTCATGGTGCTCATCTGACAGTTCAAAGTTTTCCACATGGGTTGTACCTGCTAAATGTCATTGTCTCTTCCAGGCACTTAATCACTGCCCTGATGGTTTTCTAGTGAAAGCAAAGGGCTCCTGAAAAAAACATATGTGACCTCTGGTTTCATTTCACTCTTAAGTGACTTTGGAGTATGCTGTACATGAACTATGCTCCCATGACTGGACTTTTGTAGGGGATTCATATTGCCCCCCCCCCATTTAGGATAGGCTTCAATCTGATTATCCACAGAAGCCTGGCAAGTAACATTTCTTTCATCTGCTTCCTCTTGGCATTCAGCATCTGTAGAAACTTGATGCTTGTTTTCTAACATAAAGCACTTATCAGTCTTTGGGCTTTACCTTAACTAATAGTAAGTAAGCAAAGACTTTTTCATGCTGTAGGAGATCACGTTGCAGTAGGAGGGATTTGGTTAAACGTGCCTTGTTAATTGTTAATGTGTAAGTAGCACTGAGGTTATGCCAAAATGGAAACGTTTAAGGAACGCCCCACATATCCATTGCCAAAATAAATGCTGGCAGCCTTCGAAATAATATTATTAAAAGAATTTTGCAACAAACTTCAACATGTGAGTTCAAACATTCCACGATCCTTTGATGCATCATGAAAAACATGCAAATGCTAAGAAATACCTATTAAAATCCTACAGTTGGGGGCTGGAATTTTGAAAGCTTCCCCTCCCATTGAATGGCTCTAATTCAGCTGAGCTCAATGGAACAGCTTGTTTGAATCAGTACCACGCATCATTAGAGTTTAAATAGAATTAGGCTCATAGTGTATGTTTATGGGCACTTGATGTGTATATGTTTGATTATTAACATATTGCTGTGTGGAAGTAACTCTTTCTGTTAACTGTGGAAGCCTATTTTGTTTAGTACCCTGAAGGAAAGACAATATGGAACCTACTTCTGAAAGAATGAGTCAACAGTAAGGTCACAGATCTATAGATTATCCCCGTTCTCTCCTTGCAAATAACCTTGTGAGATAGTCATAGAGGTTTCTGGCCCAACAATAGGTTTCTGGTGGGCAGTTGAAACCAGGTCTGCTTGGACCAAGCCAATAACAGTATCTGCTATTAGCTCTCGAATGAAAGAATGGTGCAGGCCTCTTTTTAGTCCTGGCGTGAGGGATATTGTAGAAAACCCCTCTCAAGTAATGGCTTTTTCAATTTATAGTGCTATCCATTGTGGCTGTATAGGACTTTCTTTATCTGAAGCAAGAACCTCAAAACATTCATAAGGCTATCTCCCATAATTTCTGAGACAAGTCCCATTTGTACACAGCATCATGAAGAGGTCTGACTGATATCATCATGACTATTCTTTATGAGGCTGAAGGCCACATAACAATGAGTGGACAAACCAAGAGATTTGTGCAACTGGGAGAACTTGCGTGTAGCCATAGCTATTTGTAAGCTTTGCCAGTGTGGTCAATTTGGTGTGGTGGTTAAGTGCGTGGACTCTAATCTGGGAGAACCAGGTTTGATTCCCCACTCCTCCACTTGCACCTGCTGATGTGACCTTGGGTCAGTCACAAGCTCTGGCACAGCTGTCCTTGAAAAAGAGCAGTTTGTGTCAGAGTTCTCTCAGCCCCACCCACCTCACAGGGTGTCTGTTGTGGGGAGGGGGAGGGAAAGGAGTTTGTAAGCTACTCTGAGTGAAGGGCGGGGTATAAATCCAATCTTCTTCTTCAATAGGAACTCTCTGGAGCTATTTCAGGGCAGGAAAATGGAAGAAAGGAAAGGGAGACTTAAGCACCTTTCAACAACGTGCTGGGGTTCCCAGTCTGAATTGAGCCCATATGCCTCTCTTAATCATGGAAGTCCAAAACACATCTGTGTAACGTGTGAATCACCCCTTTTTGAAAAGATCAAATTTCTTGTCCTTGTAGTCTCAAACATGGACTTGCATAGCAGGCAGGAAATATCTGCTAAGGGTTTAATAGTTAAAAGTTGCCTGGACCAGATTTTCAGTTGTCTGGGAGTGGGATTGCTATGCTGTGGGTGTATTGTTACTATCTCCTTGCCTTTGCAGGCTATCCTGCCCATGCTTTTTCTTGCCCTATATTATCAGTTGTCTAATACTGTAAATTTTTCAGATGCAAGGATGTGATATGGAAACTGGATACTTTTCATGCCAGTTTCACCAAAACCCACCAGTGGGGCTGGTATCCGATTGCAAATGTTCTTGATAACCAGGTTTGTTATTTATCCAAGTCTGCCTTGCAGAGCTAGGAAGGACATTACAGCACAGTATTCAGGTGTGTGTTTTTTTAAATGAACACAGCCTTAAGTGTTGTATTTGGCATTTTTGACCTAGCTCTCAGATCCAGATTAGATTGTAATGAGAACTTCACCTGAGGTAGGACTACAGGATCACTTGCATGTTTGGAGGCCGTTCTCTGCCTTCCTTAATTTTTCCCTCCCCTGCCTGTGTACTGTATTATTTATTTGGGCTACTCGGTACAGCCACTATCACTTCAAGAATTTGGCAGACAAAAAAACATAACAGCTAAGTTTCCAAGTGGCCTTGTTAAGTGTTTGTAAAACAATCCTTCACAAACACTTCCGCACTGGCAGTAGTATCATATTTTTATTTTGTTTTAAACTGCTGTGCAGTAACAGCTAGTGTTGCGCTGATTGAAGAGGCCAAGTTTAGCAAGCATTTCCCCTTCAAAATGCCCCTTTCCAATTTTTAGCAACTTGAGGGGGATGCTTGAATGGTACAACAGTGTCTTGGGAGACAGAGAGCACCTGTGTCTGAATCGGCTTGGCAATTGGATTTCTGCTATTTTGCGGCACTGTAGCAATGAAAACTCTTCAGTACAGCTTGGCAGATTGAGAAGAGTTGGCCAGGATATGGGCTTGGATGTGCCGCAGATGTGGTTTATCCACACACAACTGTTCTCCCTGGAATGTGTGCTTGAATGTGCATTCCAGTACAAATACAAACATGCATTCTGGCATGACCAGAACTTGATCAATGTAAGAATAAAGTGATTCTCTTCTCTGCTATACAGCCTGGCTCCATGGATATGGGACAGTAGCACATTTACTATGTTCTGATTTGCTAGATACTGTATTGAAGGAGTGAGAAGCCCTGGTAAAATGGCATATAATATCAGCAAACTGGCTGTGGAGATTTCATGCGTTGTAAAGGCATTCTTTTCCCCTTTCCAAAATGTTCTAGTGAGAAAAAATAGTGTTCCTCAAGAAATAACACTGTTTTCAATGTTGTGTAAGCACCAGAGAAGTTGTATTTAGCCATGGTGTAACACAGTCATGCATTTTTATAGTCCTGTTGTTTTCACAGCTCAACTAAAATTGAAGCTACATGTGTGTAATTAATACTTTAAGAAAGTAGTAATTGTGTGAGAGTGAACTGAGGTCTCTCTGTTTCAAATAGTTTATAGCCATCAGCAAGATATGCAATAGCTGCCTCCTGTTTGACAGTAGGGACAAGGATGCCCCCAATCCAAAGGCAGATAACGAGCCTGAACATAAAGTATTTAAAAAGTATAAAAGCATTTACTTTTATACTTGTTACAAAAATGGTCCTGGGAATTCCTTTAGAACTCTGTGGACCAACTGATGATGAGGCACACTTTTAACCTACCCTATAAATATTTCAAAACTTGTAGGAGGAGCTTGTTGAATAATGTTCTTCAAAGAATAAAATGTGCTTTTGAACAGGAGTGGAGAAACCATAACATGTTGCATAGTGTTTGTGAATATAAGTTTACTTGAGTCTGAATTTATTCAGACCATTTTTGAAAACACTTGGCAGATGTAGCACATGAATGGAGTGGTGATGTGGACGTGTAAAGCTGTACTACTCAGCACCTTTCTTTGAATGAAATCAGACTTCTCACTTTAACAGAGGTGAAAATTGAGATTGGAGAAGGCTCCTGTGAAACTATGACCTTTGTTTTGTCTCTCCTGGAATCAATAGAAAAGCTTGTTAAATGAGCATGTCTGTTTATGACCAGGCAGTTCTGAGCATATGTAAATTCTTCAGAAGGCCAAAGGTTAACAGTGAGCCATGCATTTATCAGAAGCAAGGAAATCATTCTGTTTCAAAGAACAAATGTTCCAAAGACCCAGTGGATTACATTGGATGTAGGAGTTCCAAGTAAACCCTCCTTCATAACCTGAGGCATCGTCATTAGATGTGATATTTCTGGGTCCACAGATGAAGTCTATGAGAGTGAGGAATGGCATAAAACAACCTTAATGTGAAAAGCAACTAAAATGTCTTGCACCGTAAATCTGTAAATCTTGTTCTACAACAAACTAAGGCAATGCAATGTATAGAACAAGCCCACAAATTAATAATTATTTAATACCATAAAGTGTAAGGGTATGTCTCTAAACTGTTAATTCTAACATGGCACTAAATGACCTTTGGGGAGGCACCATAGGTTGGATCCAGACTAAGTTTTTCACTAATGGAAAGCATTTATCTCAGTAGAACAGCAGCCCAGCCCTCTGAGCTTCTTGAAATAGTGCTCCTGGGGTACAGGGGACCCTCGGGGAAATCCAAGGGGAGCAAATTGGGGGGCTGCAGCAGGAAGATGGAATTGGTAGAAATTAACTTCCCTTTTTGTTATTATAACATTTAGTTTGTCTCAGATCCGTGGCTTGGATCCAGCACAAGGTTTCTGTGGGTTGGAAAGATATCTGCCTGCGGACCACACATTTCTCACTTTCCTCCTGAAATTCCCGTCAAAATGCTGCTTCTGGAGAAAAGGGTTCCTCGAAGAACAGCGTTTTGGAGGGCATTTGGGGCTGCAGTGGGAGGAGGAGGTGAAAAAGTCATGCTGTACGGGCAGTCCATAGAAACACTGTACAGGATCCAAGCTTATGGGTTGCATAAAAGGTAGATTTTCACTAATGGAACACCACCAGAATGGGAAGTTCTTAGGGTTACCAGCTCTGGATTGGGAAATACCTAGAGATGTTGAGAGTGGAGCCTGAGGAGGTTTGGGGAGGGGAGGGGCCAAAGTGGCTTTTTCTCCAGGTGAATTGATCTCTGTTGCCTGGAGATCAGTTGTAATCTCAGGAGATCTCCAGCTACCACTTGGAGGCTGGCAACCCTACAAGTTTGCCTCTCTTCCTCTGACTACAGTCAACTGAGGTCCCCAAAAGGGTGTGTCTGAGGGACAGCCTGAAGAATGAGGTTGGAGTCTAGCATGGAAGGGGAAACTTTTGTCAGTTGCTCCTTTGGTTTGCTGAAAAATATTTCCATTGAACCCGTGTTTCTGCATAACTTACCTGCCTCAGCAGACTACTGGCAGATAACTGGAATAAGAATCCTAAAGCACTCTGATGATGGAAAGTGCTGTCAAATCACTGCTGACTTATGGCAACCCTGTAGGATTCCCAAGGCAAGAGAGAGAGAGAGAGAGAAGTGGTTTGCTGTTGCCTTCCTCTGCATAGCTACCTTAGACTTCCTTGGCAGTCTCCCATCCAAGTACTAACCTGGGACGCTCCTGCGTAGCTGTCAAGATGTGATGGGTTCAGGCTAGCCTGGGCCATATGCATCAGGACAAAGCACTTCAGACAGCATGAAGTATTGTAGATATGTTTGATGAATAATGCTGGAATGTTATGTCAAGGGTTGCCCATCCATTATCTGGGCTGATTGCTGGGCCTGGCAACCCTAGCATCATGGTCTGCTCTGGGAGGCTCCAGGCCCCAACTGGTAGCCAGCAGGCAGCCTGCTCTCTTCTTCCCTTCCCCTGATATGAGTAGAGCAAGCCCAGCCTTCTTCATCGTTACCTTGCCTGATGGGGGGAGAAAGGCCAGCAGTGGCTTATTACCATGGAGTGAGAAGTGGAGGATGGGAAAACATCATGCCCTATCTTGCCCAGCTGCTGGCAGACAAGGAAGGAGGGTGGGTGCCATCTTCCTGCTACCTTGCAGCCTGGTAGGGCGAGGACCAGTGTTTCCTCTAAGCTGAGTCAGTGTGAGCCAGCTCACAGTTCTTTAGCCTCCAGCTCACACGTTTTTGTCTTGGCTCAGGAAGGAGGGCTCCAGAGCAAACTAATTTATGCAGTAGCCAAATCGCTTGCTCACAACTTTAATGCCAGTAGCTCACAAAGTAGAATTTTTTGCTCACAAGACTACAGCTTAGAGGGAACATTGGTGAGGACTGTGGTAAGATGGCATGCACAGATGCTGGGAGGCAAGGATAGAGGGCACCATTTCCCTCCCCCCTGACAGGGGGTAAGAAGGGTGGGAAGATGCACTCTCTTCTCATGGCTCCTGGATGGGGCACCTAAACCTAATGTGCCCCAAATCATTGGGTCAGCCCTCTGCTGAATGAGCTTACATAAAAAAGTGCAAGGGAAATTTGAAGGTGTCTTTCATAAAAACAAGGTTCCTTGGGCTATATGGATTCATAGTGTCTTAAGACTTCCCAACTCTCATCTTAAACCTATTATCTCTGTTCTTAGCTCGTCTGCTTCCATAATTTAATTTGATTCGCACTTTTAGTATGTTATATCTAATATATGTTTCTCTTCACTGGCTTCCTCTATTGTTTTACATTATGTTTAAGTTTCTTCTAACCTTTTAGTCTCTGTATAGTCTTGCCCCCTCACACCTATCTTCATTGCTTCTTCTTTCTTCTCCTTCTTGGTCCCTCTGTGCATCAAACACTGATCTTCTCATTACACCTTCACTCCCTTGTGCTATTTCTCATAGCTGTGTTTTCTTTCTCATGGCCCCTTAGTTGCAGTCATCTCTCTTTTTACTTATTCAGGTAGTTTCCTCTATGTTATTATTGAATGAATATTTTCTCTCTTGCATTTCCTTCTTGGTGTTCTGTTTGACCACTTTGGTTATATTCCTTCTTGTAGTTTAATAATTGCATAGGCTTTACTTTATGTTCCCTTTTAAAGTTTTATTTATTTTTTTATTTATTTACATTCGACTTTATATCCCGCCCAAACCCCCTTGTCTAGGGGGTCTCTGAGCGGCTTACAGGTCAGTGCTAGTCACCATTTTTTATTCCTAACTAGGGCCACACACATTTGGGGAGGGGAACCTACCAGCACCCCTATGGTGGTGGTTGGTGTTGGTCTTCTTTTTCCGTTGGCTCCGGTGTTGGCGGGGTGCTCTTTTTTTCCCCCGGCGCTGGGTGGTAATTCTCTCTTCCTGAGGCGCGCGACTCCTGCCTCCTTCCGGCTTCAGCCACGTCCTTTCCGGCTCCGCTGTGCCGGCGCTCAGCGTCATCGTGCGCCCTTTCCTCGACGGCGGCCACCCGATATTTCATCGTCCAGCCACCAGGGATTGCTCCTCCGGTTGCGCCCGCTCACTGCCGCCGCCGCATCGCCACGCCACGTCGTCCTCTGGAGCAGATGTCTTGCCGCCGCCGCTGTCACCGTCGTCCTCAACCACCACGCTAGGCAGGGTGCCCCCCACCCCACTACGGGTGGGTACCCATTTATCTACTTGCAATTAAGTTGCTTTCGAACTGCTGGGTGGGCAGGAGCTGGGACGAGGGTCGAGAGCTCACCTCGACCACAGTGGTACTCGAACAGCCATAGTGGCTGCTCGAATGATGTTACTGAGCAGGCATTAACTGCCTGCGCCACCGCTCCCAGCTAATGCTCCTTTTTTTTACCAGCTAATGCTCCTTTTTATGTGTTTTCCAGCCCAGTCTCCTTTCTTTCATCTTCTGTCTTCATGAACAGATGAGACCAGCATTTTTTATTGAAATTAAAATATATTATGTGCTCATAGAAGTAATAAATGATGATAAAACAAATCAAACGTTTCTCCTTTTGCATGCTGTGAGGTGCAAAGGGCTGAGAAGACAGGAACAGCAGAAGGAAGGGTCTGTTAAAGAGGAAGGCTGGATTTTGCACTGCAGCAGTCATTTGCCAATTGGATCGGGTTGTCTGCATGTGAGAATCCCTGAGTGACTGCTATATCACAATATCCAATGATGTGTAGATGCAGCTGAAGTCAGCGGATGTTGGGTAAAATCATTGGGAAAAATGAATGGAAGGGTGACTTTGTTATACAATAAATCATTTCCCCAAATGAATTGCTTCTTCAAAGCTGCTTTGGAGGGACTTCCAAACAAAGCTGGGTTGAAATACATCAAACAGAAGCAAAGGTATTCTGTACGAATGCTGGAACGTCCTTTGGGTAATCTATGAAATTTCTGAGTATTTTATTACATGTGTGTGGAGGGACATAGGGAGGGAAGGTGACATGATATAGCCCGATCTCATCAGATCTCAGAAGCTACACAGGGTTAATACTTGGAAGAGAGACTGCCAAGGAAGACTCTCAAAGGAAGGCAATGGCAAAGCACCTCTGTTTCTCACTTGCCTTGAAAGACCCTTGCTGGGGTTGCTGAAGGTTGGCTCCTCTGACTTGAAGGTACTTTGCACACGCAAATGGGTTTCTAACAGACACCTATGAAAGTGGCTTTTGGACTGACTTCCTGATACACCTAGCTTTACACCCAGTATTAAAGAATCAGGCAGTGCAATACTGAGCAGATCCCAAGGAGGCTGTAAAAGGTGCCTAAACGCAGTTTTGGGGTGAATGAATACTGACAAGTAAAACTTAATCCCAACAAAACAGAGGTGCTACTGGGAGGGGGATGGTCTGTCCTGGAAAATAGGCATATCTCCTGTTCTTGGTGGAGTTGCGCTCCTCCTAAATGAGCAGATTCGTAGCATGAGAATGCTGCCGGACCCAGGTGTCCTGTTGGACAAACTGGTGGCAGTAGTGGCCAAAGGTGCTTTTTGCCAGCTATGGTTGTTGAGCCAGCTACAGACCTTCCTCAGTAGGAAATATCTTTCCCCTGTAGTGCATGCCCTGGTAACATCTAGGTTAGATTACTACAATGTGCTCAATGTGGGGCTGTCCTTGTAGATTGTCTGGAAGCTCCAACTGGTACAGAATGCTGTGGCTAGAATGCTGACTTGAGTAGGTCATAGGGACCATATTACTCCAGTCATGGCCATTTACACCAGATACTAATATTTTTTGGTCACAATTCATGGTGCTGTTTTTGACCTTTAAAGCCCTATACGGCTTGGGGCCCACATTGATGAAGGACCACTTTCTCTCATACAAAATATCCAACCACTATGGTTGTGTTCAGGGGCCCTGCTTCTAGTGCCCTTTTCATCTGAGGCTAGAAAGGTAGCAACCCAAGAAAGGGCCTTCTTGATCATTGTTCTGAAACTTTGGAATTCTCTCCCCAGGTAGATTAATCTCTCCCTCTATTGTTGTTTTTTGACTGTGGATAAAGACCTTTTGGGGGGAGGGGGAGTTGTTTGGCATTCCCTCACTAACTCTTTTTTTTAACTACCCCATAAAGGGATAGAATTTTATTTAAAAAAATTTCAAAAACATACAAACATTAAGGACAAACAAACATAGAATGGGGGTAATTCTCACTAACTCGTATTAGCCCTTTTCCCTGTTCACATATTATTATATATTTTATGTACTTATATTATGTTTTGTGGAATTGTGTTAAATATTTTATATCTATATTTGTATTTTAAATGCTTTTTAATGTCTCAAATGTTTTAATGTCCACTGCTTTGGGGAACCAGAATTGGGTGGAAAGGCTATGTGCTTTGAATAACTAAGCAGAACTGTACTGTTCTAACTGTACTATTTCAGTAGACTTGGAAAGGTGTGAATGTTTAGGATTATGCTGTGAATTTTTAAACCAACATACAGTCCAACTCTACAGGCTACTCCACCTCCCTCAGCTTTCAGTAATGGGTCTTAATCACCTAATTGCCATATCTAAGATATAGCCTGTTTACACAGAGTATAACTTTCTTTTCTTAGTCTTTACAATGCTGTTTCTCCTGAGAACTCCTCCCCCCTCCCAAACTATGAGGTTGAGCAAAGCAGTCTGACAAACTCCTTTTCACACACGCAGTATAATTAATGTTGATAAACAAGAGGGCATGTCTTTGAAAAGGCTTGGCAAGTGAGCCACATAGCTGTGGTTTGCTAAATGCTACTCGTGCTGCCTTGATGGAATTATTGCTTTCTAAAATATGATTATTCTGTCCAAACAACCACAATCTTCCAAAGCCAAAGAGCTCCCCCCCCTTTTCTATGTGGTGCAAACCACTAAGATAGAGGATCACTTTTAGAGCTACTACTGCTGTGGTAAGCCACATGAATGCCATATTTTGTCACTCCATCACATTAGATCTTGCGTCCATACCACATAACTGTCTAGAGATTTTCTTTTAGAACTCATCGGCTACATGGAGTTCCTGTTTCAAGGGCAGGAGTCAGTACTGGTGTGTGGTTCGTCAGTGATCTGTAGAAAACTTCACTCTATTCCATAGTGATAAACTGAATGGTTGGTGCATGCTCATATTCAAACAAATATCCATGTACTGTACTGGCAGATGTGGGTCAATTTCATTCTAATTCCCCATCCAGGATTTTTTCCTGGGGAGAGATCAAGGTTAAGCTTCAGCCATGCACATTCCCCTGTATTTCTCACCAAGGGAAATACATGTGTGAATCTCCTTATCCTGGAAGGTTAACTTTCTTTAAAGAGAATTCAGTCTTCAGATGTAAGAGACCCAACATAAGATGGATTGACTCAATAAAGGAAGCCATGGCCTTCCGTTTGCAAGAGCTGAGCAAGGCTGTTAATGACAGCACATTTTGGAGATCATTAATATATAAGGTCATCATAAGACGAAAGTGACTTGACAGTACATAGCAGGTACACAAGAGGTATTTGATGTCCAAACCAGGATATTCTAGTTTGATATACTTTCCCCTGTGGTGAAGAGATCACCCAAAGAGTAGAGGGTCCACACTAGAATGAGCCCAAGGCCCTTGTTCTCTGGGTGTGTGGGGATAACTTGTAAGATCTAAACAGCCTCTCTGTCTCAAGCCACAAGACTTGTGCTGTCCTGAGTAAAGCACTGCTTCCTGCATTCTTCACTACCTCCTGAGTATAGCCTCCTGAGCTCAACCTGTTTCACAGGAAAGAAGGAAACAAAGATTCTAGTGGTGAATTAAGAATTTCAAACAGGAGTTGGTATGCAGAGTATTTGTATACAATGTATGAAGTATGGGTTGGTGGACAACAGTACATTTGGACTGATGCTAGAGCCCATAATGGAATGATAATTAGGGAACCAGGCTAGTCTGGTATCCACTGTAGAAGTGGGCTGGCTTTCTTTTCTATGGTGCCTTTATTACAACCTTCAAGGTTATGCAAGCCATAGGAAGGTCTATCAGGGGATTCAGGGCTGGCCTTAGTAACTGTAGCTTTTGATGAGGAAAAGACACCCTTTTGACCCTGTCCCTTTGATTCTGGACTGGAACTATAGATTAACTGTCATGTGTATCATCTATATACTAATACTGAAGTCGGCCAAGTCTTTGGATACTTAAATCCAGTGACTGAAGCTGTGAACGAGAAAGGTGAATCTTTCTAAAACCTGAAAAGGGCTTGAAGTTTGCAGAAAAATGTGAAATCTAAAAAAATAAGTTGGTATTTTTGGCCTAGTGGCACCATATAACTGGATCATAGTTTTCCTAGGGAGAGACTGCAGGGTGGGGGCAAGGTATAAAAAGGAAAGCTTAAGATAGAGGGACAGATAAAGGTAGGTTGGGTGTTGGGTGGGAAGGAGATAGGATTGCCAACGTCAGGTTAGGACATTCCTGGAGATTTGGGGGGGGTGGAGCCTGGAAATGTTGGGTGTTGAAGAGGAGAGGGACCTCAAAAGGGTATAATGCCATAGACTCCCCCCTCCAAAGCAGCCATTTCCTTCAAGGGAACTAGGGTGGTCATAGGCTTGCCATTCCCCGCCAGCGGCGGATCGGGCCCCGGGGGGGGAACTCCACCCCAACGTGCATGTCACCCGGAAGTGACGCGACCATGCCGGGCACGCTGGGGCCGGGGCCATGGTCATCCAAGGGAAAACTCTATAGTTTTCCCTCGGATGGTTGTGGCCCTGCCCCCAGCGTGCCCGGCGTGCCCGCGTCACTTCCGGGTGACATGGATGTGGTGCGCGCATGCTCCAGCCGCCAGCCGGGAGTCCCCCGCTGGTGGCTCTATTAACCCTTGGCAACCCTAGGTGTTCACCTCCAGATGGGGGTTAGAGATCACCAGATGACAGAGATCAGTGCCCCTAGTGAAAAGGGCTGCTTTGGAGAATAGACTCTATAGCATTATACACTGCTGAGGTCATTTGCCTCCCCAA
This sequence comes from Gekko japonicus, assembly GCF_001447785.1. Taxonomy (NCBI): domain Eukaryota; kingdom Metazoa; phylum Chordata; class Lepidosauria; order Squamata; family Gekkonidae; genus Gekko; species Gekko japonicus. The sequence goes on from NW_015164669.1 coordinate 420,960, forward strand.
ACGTCACCCTCCCAAGGCTCCACCCCCAGTTCCCCAGGAATTTCCCAACCTGGAGCTGGCAACCCTATGGGGTAACTGTTGTGACTCCAGGAGATCTCCAGGCCCTACCTGGAGGCTGGCGACCCTAAAAGGAGTGAACAAAACAGGAAAGAGGGAGGGGGTTGTGTGATGACTGTATAGGATGAGCAGGAGGGAAAACTGTAATTATTCATAGTTAGTGCGTGTTCCCTTTAAAGAGTTAGATAGCTGTGCTGAGGAGCATTGCACATACATGTATTTCTTTTTAGTGTCTTTGGTTCTCTGCTTCTGCAACTGCTTTCCTTGTGTTTGGAATTTGATCTATACCTTCCGTCTCAAGTCAGTGGCTATAAAATTCAGTGATGGAAAGGGATCCACCAGGGAATTTTTTTTTAATGGCTCAGAATCCACTTGTGTTGACTCAGTCCCACTTTTCTGACCATATGTTGCAATGGCAAGATAGCTGGTGTCAGAATTCCACCCAGAAGGACCTGCTTGGCCAATATGTACCTTGCTGCTGTACCTTGTGGTAGACATTAGGGTAAGCAGAGTTTTACTGCTCTAAGAGCCAGTATGGTATAATGGGTAGAGAGTCAGACTTGATCTGGAGACCTAGGTTACTTTGCCATGGAAGCTTGCTGGGTGATCTTGGGTCCGTCATACACTTTCACATAACCTACCCCTCACAGGATGGTTTTTAGGATAAAATGGAGGAGAGGAGAAGGGTTGCTTTAACTGTTCCCTACAGGTGTACTGGGGTATGGGAAGGGGCTTCACCGCATGACACTTTTGGAGCTGGGCAGCTTTCCAAATCGTAATCCAGTCTACTCAGAAGTAAGGCCCATTTTGTTAAGTGAGCCTTACTTCTAGGAAAGAGTACTGTAGCCTCATTCTACTTTCAGGGACTCATTCCCTATCTTTTTCTGATCGGCATTTTATTTGCAACTTTTAGTTGTAGTATTTCAATGGAGCCCATTTAAGTAGATTAGTATTCGTGACTCCCATTATATCCAATGGGCATCCAGAGAGGTCTCATAATCATTTGTTTTAGAACATCCCATTATTTACTATGGGCAGCCACACTCTTGGGATTCCAGGAGCCTACTTGCTATGCCATCCCATCCTCTGTTTTCTTGCTGTCACGGTGGGCTCTGATGTCAGCAATGGGGATGTTAACTAGGAGGGAGGACTGCAACATGGCTCTGGAGCAACCAGTGGGGCCAGTGCTGGCCAGGCATCACCAGGGGCCAGTTGGGTCCTTCTTTTCCTTTTAAACTTCAAGGTAGCATAAGAAGCATAGCATGGCATTTTCCATAGGACCCAATGGAGACAAGGATGTTGGGTGGCACCTCTTTCAGGGATTCATAAAACTGGACTACTTTGTCCAATCACCTTCAGGCTGGGGGGGGGACTACAGGAAGGTCCCAAAATTCCAGAATCCAAAAAAAAGAAAAACACAGGCTGGTAACAAGACATTAAAAAATCCAGAATAGTGAAAAAATGGCACCCCAATCAAAAACAATTTCTGGTACATACCCCTACTCACTGACTATTGGACCCTGGCAAAATTCTGTTTCACATTCTTTTTGCTGTAATGACAGGAGAAAAAATGGTTGAGTGGGTTTACCATGATTTACTTGAGAACTGCAAAGTATACTTGTAGTAAAGGAATCAGAAGCAATTTAAGGAAGTTCTGGATCTATTTTCCCAAGGCTTCACCAAGTAGAGTTGCTACTTACTGGGCTATGGAGGGGACCTCCTGGTGACACTCCCCTGCTCTTGCTCAATGGAAAAGTGGTGGTGGTGGGAATGGAGAAGACAGCATTGATATGCTACTTCCTGTTTTGAAACAGGAAGTGACATCAAGGCACTCTAAGGCTGCGATCACACTCACTAAATAATCCATTTTCAATCCATTTTCAGTGCACTTTCCAACTGGATTTTGCCAGTTCACACGGTAAAATCCAATTGGAAAGTAAATTGAAAGTGGATTATTTAGTGTGTGTGATCACAGCCTAAAAATTACCTAATCTCTGTGGGGGGTTTTACCATAGAGAGTTGAAAGTGCCTACAACTTTATGATGTTCCAAAATAGGAAGTAACATCCCAGCAGTCTCTGTGCCATCAGTGCTCCTGGGTTTTGTTAGTCGAGGGCTGACAACCCTGTTGTGACAAACTGACCTCCAAAACCAGGATGCTTAATGCATCAAATTTAGAGGTACCTGGGAGATTATGGGTTAATCCCTCATGGTAAAGCACAGTTTGATTGAAAGGCTGCCTCCTGCATGCACCTCCCTTCTCTCTGATTGGCCAGTGCTAGTTGAAGAGAGTTTGCAAAAGTCTTGTCAGTCTTGTCAGAGGGAGTCAGTCATCATTTGGACTTTGGCTTGGCAGTAGCCAGTCAGGAGGAGTGTGTGTGTCGGTCTGAGGGAAACAGACAAATTCACTTGAGAAGTGAAGGGAAACAACTCCTTGCCCTTATTGTGTACCATCCCATTTGAGGAAAAGTTCAGAAATCAGAACTTAAAGTGTAAGTGTCAGCCTTAGCTGAATTCCATTTATTCACAGTCTCCAGAACTGGGGTTTAAGTTTGACGGAAGAGACTGGACAGTAGGTTGAAATTGCCAGTCTAGCCAAACAGAAAAGGATTATTTCTTACTAAGTTATTCAGTGGGTTCAACTCAGAAGGGACCCCTGTTTTGTGTGAAACAGGAAACGGTTTTAGACTCCTCAAGAGTAAAAAGATAAAGTTGTAATCCCGCAAGGGAAGTATTTAAATACAGGAAGAAAGTACTAACTTCCAGGAAACTCAGATAGTTATATAAAACTTTCTTATGACACATTGCTGCTGAAAGAAATGTTCAAGATAAACAAACCTCTCACAGTTATGAACTGAGTCTGTAAGACAATAAGCTTCAAGTATACTCTGTTTCCTGTTCAAAATATTATTATGATTTGTATAAACAACAAACACCTCAGTTTCTCATCCCCTGCCTATTCCTAACCCAACTGTGCCTGTTCAATAAAATCAATATTTCTGTTTGAACTTTACTTCATGTCAGGTGCCATTTACAAAGGCAATTATAAGAAGGCTCCTGCTTAACTACAATGAATGTCTGGCCTGAGCAAAAACCAAATAACTTCTCAATAACATGGTGGGACATGCAGAAAGTTATAATTCTATTATTAAAATATGCTGCTAAGAGGCTGCTCAGTCAGAGTGGGGAACAGCGTTTTGGTGGGAAAATCTGTCTCACAGTAAAGAAGAAGCAGAGGTCTGTCATAGCTGTCACCAAGTCTATTGCAATGATGATAATTTGCTGCTTGCTTTAATCTGATCTCACTTCATAAGGGAGGAAGAGATGAATAGGATCAGTTAGGAGCTGCAGGATCTTGTGCTGTCTGTCTCAAGAGGATGTTTTTCTCCTGCTAAATCAGTGCTTTGTTTTTATAAACAATATCAGGTTTTTAAAAAATAAATCATACATTGTGAAAGATGTTTTGTGATTCTTTGGCATGGGACACACAATAGAAACAGCAGAAACTGGTATTAATGTATATATATATTTTTTAAAAAGGTTCTAAGATATAGGGCAGGTGGAATTGGGGGGGAAATTAGCCGGTCCCCTTGGACACATTTGGCTCTCTCAGCAAAGTAGACAAATGAGCCAAATATGAGCAGTTCTGGTACAAAAGAATCTATGTATAGATTCTGGATTGCAAATGGAGAAACTTTAAGAAATTAGGGCTGGCAATAGACATGTGTTTGTGCAACCAATAGATTCCTTCTTGTTCCTGGTCTCTTAGCTCCTTAAGCCTCTGCAAGCACAAGATAAATGTTTTCTGCAGGTAGTTTTAGCATTTCCCAGTCTTTTAGTCTTTTGGCTTGGTATTAAGCCCAAGTCTAATGCCTTTAAGATGAGTCCAGTGGCACCTTTAAGACCAACAAAGTTTAATTCTGGGTAAAAGCTTATACCAAGAATTAAACTTCGTTCTTAAAAGTACCACTGGACTCAGACGTTGTTCTGTTGCTTCAGACCGACACGGCTACCTGCCTGAATCTGCCTTTAAGAAGGTTATTGTTCTTATTTTAGCTACAAAACTTGTGATGCCTTTCAACTAACTTTTTACATCATGTTGGACATGCCCTTCTGCATCTTCTTAAGAAAGAGGAGCGTGATTTTGGCACTTGAAAGTAGTATAATCTCCAGCCCTGTGCTGCTCCGTGTTCAGATAGGAATCTTTAAAGAATGTTTAGATGATGACCTTTGGTTTACAAAATAGGGCTTGAGCATAGGAATGCTGATTGCGCATAGTGAAGTCTATCAAGATGAAAATAGCAGATCACAAATGTGCTCTGTTGATTCAACTCTATTTTTTTTTAAAAAGGACTGTAACAAAAATACCTTGTGAAATATTCATCATGTAGCAAACACGCCACCTCATATACATCAGGCACTTCTGTGTCTCACGTTGCTTTGCATCCCAGTGCTCTGCAAGCTAGCAAACTTTCTGAATATCTAATTCCAGTTCTGTGCTCTCAAACATTTGCAGAAGATCGAATCGTGGATGGGCTGCATTGCTATTGAGCACCAAGATGGAATTAAAACAGAGTCATTTCTGTGAAAGATGTTGGGGGAGAGGAGGCCTAGCACCTTTCCTCCACTAAGAATCCGTGAATGCAAGACAGGAATTGCTCTGATTCTTTTTTCTATGGTCCTTTCCGCACTTGGATCTCATTCCTGGTTTTATCAGAGTTCAACTCGCGACACAGTACCTTGCATTTATCCCTGGTTATAACAGCATCCATTTATCCTGGGACAACTGTGGGTGAAGCTGGGGTGACCTCAATGTAATGTGGAAACAAAAAATACCCCGAGATAATTACAAGGGTGAACTCAAGTGTAGTGTCAAATGTAAGTTCGGGGACAGGATTTAAGGTCTAGTGCGGAAACACCCTATTTGTTGCTCAAGCAATCCCTTAGTAGTTAGTGAGCAAGGCCATTGTTTGCTTTTTTCCCACATGTTACAAATGGGGATTTGCACTGGTTCCTTTGGAACTTCCTTTACAGGCTGTCCCATGATTATGTGGCATCAGAGGGAAATCTGCATAATATTATGACTTCTTCCCCATGGCTATATTTTCTCCTCTAACATTATACTGCTTTGGCGAATAGGCTGTGATAATCTTTTTGCAAGAGTTCAGCCATCTTGGTGGCTTGAGTCCACCAGAGCTTTGCCATGGGCAGAAGGGTTGATTTGGGGGTGACTATTTGCCCCTACTGGGGCAATGAGTGTATTTATGCTCACCCGCAGAGACTAAGAAATCCTAATGGTTTCCAAAATGCTCTGTGGGATTTATCTGGACCTGCCAGCAGTCCCCTCATTGAGCTGACTGAGATTTGGAATGGAGGTCTTTAAGAAGCCATCAATCAGATTGCTCCCTGACACCCCCTGCGCCCTCATGTCTCTGTGGCTCATTGGTATAATGAGAGTCTAAGAGATTTTAAGAGGTTGTTCAGACGGCTAGAGCAGAATTGGCAATGAACATGAGACAAAGCTGTGAAAACACGCTATAGAGCCCAATTGAAGGCCTATGAGGTGGCAATGAAAGCAGCAAAAAGAGATTATCTCACCACCTCCATTGTGTCCTGTGGTTAAGGGGAAGTGAGCTGATGTTGAATCCATCCAAGATGGAGGTCATGTGCCTGGAAAGGACTGAGATCCTAGCTGGAGGGTCATTCCCAAGACATGAGTGTGTCCAGTTGACAGCTGTAGAATCTGTAGATCCTTGGGGTGTGGTTGGATTCTGCACTATCATTGGATAATGGTCCATGGTAGCAGCGTTTTTTCACGTACATCAGGCCCACCAGCTGGCTCATTATTTGTCTGGGTCAGACCTTATCACATTGATCCATGCAATGGTCACCTCCAGATTGGACTACTGCAATTCAGTCTACATAGGACTACCCTTGAAAACACTTTGGAAACTGCAGGGGGTCCAGAATGCAGCTGGCAGGTTGCTGACTGGAACATTGTCAGCCCATATTACTTTAATTCTGTGGCAGCTGCACTAGCTACCACTTAGGCTCCAGATCTAATTCAAGGTGTTGGTGTTAACCTTTGAAGCCCTTAATGGTCTGGGACCCTCATACCTACAGGACCACCCATTACAACCCCCGTGCTCCCTTTGTTCCATCGTATAGGGGCCTCATGCAGGTGCCTGGCCCCAGGACGGCTCAGTTAGCTGCCACCAGGGGAAGGACCTTTTCAGTTGTGGCCCCTGCCCTGTGGAATGCAGTCTTGGATGACATCCATGCCCTGCCAGACTTGTTTAGTTTCTGCAGGGCATGCAAGGCTGACTTGTTTAGGTTGACCTTTGGAGGGTAACTACATGTTTGGGCTGTTTTAATAGTGGTATGGTGATAGCCACATCTGATATATCTAAAAGCCCTAACTCATTGGCACTTTTTAGCTTTCCCATTGGCTGTTCTGTGTGCTCCATCAGCCATTGGCTCATCAACCTCCACTGAAGAGTACTCTCATGCCATTGGCTGGGTGCTGGGTCCACTCCTGTTTCCCACCCACTGCCGCCTCAGCCACTGTTCCCTGTCAGAATAAACTGCCAAAATGGCTGTCTCTCCTGACAAAGACACTTCTGCTTGGCTCCTTGGGAAGGGAAAGGAGACTGTAAGCCGCTCTGAGTCTCCTTTGGGTAGTGAAGGGTGGGGTATAAATCAAATCTACTCCTCCTCCTTTTCGTCGTCCTCCTCCTTCTTCTGTGGCAGGCTGGCTACTGAGATGGGCCACCGGCTGTCAAACCATTATCTTCTCCTGCTGTGGGGCTAACTTTTCCCTCAGTGGCTGTTGCTAGGCAACCAAGCTTGATTCTGTCAGTAAAAAGGCAAAGGCCTTGGTGGGGGACTCATTAGGGCCAGTCCTGACTAGGGCTGCCAGCTCCAGGTTGGGAAATTCTTGGAGATTTTGTGATGGATTCTATGGAAGCCAGAGTTTGAGGACTGGAGAGGCCTCAGCTGAACAGAATGCCATAGACTCCACCCTCAAAACCAGTCATTTCCTCCTGGGGAAGGCAAGGGCTGGAGATCACTCAGAATTAAAATTGCTCTCCAGATGGCAGAGATCAGTTCCCCTGGAGAAAACGGCTGCTTTGCATGGTGTCATTATACCCTGCTGAGGTTGCTTCCCTCCTGCTTTGGTCCCCACTGCAGAGAAAGACTGTATTTTTCCTAGGTAGAGGCTTCAGGTGGGGAGGGAGATGGGAAGCTGAAGTCAGAGGGGCAGAGATGGTTGGCTGGGAAGGAGTTAGGGTTGCCAACTCCAGATTGGGAAATTCCTGGAGATTTGAGGGGTGGGGTTTGAGGAGGGGTGGGACCTCAGACAGGTACAATGCCATAGGCTCCACCCTCCAAACCAGCCATTCCCTCCTGGGGAACCATTGCTGGCAATCTCCAGGTGAGGGCTGGAGACCATTCAGAATTACAACTGCTCTTTAGATGGTAGAGATCAGTTCCCCTGGAGAAAACAGTAAACTCTGTGTCATTATTCCCTGCTGAGGTCACCACAGCAAATTGACGCTGAGTGCCAAGGTCAGGGCACCCGCCCAGAGCCTCCTTCTAGATCTCATTGTATTTATTTCCACAACGGCCTTGTTCCTAGTATTTGAATAATTTAGTAATTTGATATTTTAATGTTAATATTTTTTATTTGTTTGTTTTTATGTTGGTTTGCCTTATTGGTTTTAATGTTGTAAGTCACCATGAGACCCTTTAGATGAGCAACAGCTAAAAAATCTAATAAATGAAAATAAAATAAATAAAGGTGGAAATCTTTCTGCCTATCAAAAAGGTCTGTGGTTCCAAACCAATATCTTCTGCTTCTGGACTGTTATTCCTCTTTCATCAGCCCCACTTGTGCCTTCACTCTCTCATGTGACAAAAATCATATTGGTAATGCCTGGTGTAAGGGGAGTGAGCAGTAGGATTGCTACCTGAACAGCTCTAAAATATGTGACACCATATAGAAATGATGACTTACATTAGCAGGGGTTTAGAAAGTACAGTCCTTATCCTAAAAAAATTTTTTTTTGTGAATATGGTGTTCTTTTTCTTTTCCATGAGTATTTCTGAAGTAACAATGAGAAACCACTCCATGAAATAAAGAGCTGGTATTGAGAGTAATGACTAGTGTGGCATATGGACCAAAAGATACAAAGCAAGTAGTCAACACCAAACTGCAAAAGTGAAGAATACCTCAATATTAGCTTTGTATGCATTTGTTCTTAAAGATTTCCAGACAGCATCTCCAGCTGTTCAAGGCTGTTTACAATGATGCTACAAAGATTGTCTCGCAGATTTCAAAACATAGAATTGTACTGCAACCACCCTTATACAAACAATAACAACAGCAAAGGTCAACAAACAGCCTCCAGGCATCTCAGAACCTGTTGCCTCAAGGCTGATCTAAATATAAGGGTTCTGTATCCACCCTGCATCCACACTATGCAGAGGTATACAATGGCAAATCACGTCTGTATATCTCTTGCCTCGAAAACCCTGTGGAGTTGCCATACGTCAGCTGTGGCATGACAAAAAATAAAACAAAATTTTAAAAATTCACCCCAGATTTGCAGAAGAGAACTGACTTTTCTAATCTCTCCCGGAAGATGATGCTAGCAAGTGCATGCTGCTGCAGAGGTGGTCTTTATTTTTAGCTCCTTCTTATTCTCCAAGGCTGGTTTCCCTCTATGGATTCACTTATATAGCTCTAAGGGCTACATATGGTCCAATAACCCTGATGTCGAAGGCAGAGTCCTTACTTTTCTTGTTCCTGACCTTGCTGACTTGCAGTTCCTTATTTTTATCTTTTACAGATTCTAGGTATTTGAGGGGTTTTGCTCCTTTTGTGAAATGTTACAAGGGGTGGCAGCACTGAGGGAGTTCACTGGAGCCTGAAGGATGGAGTTGTTATGACTCTTTGCATGCAGGCAAATGCTTCCTGTGGATTCCTGTCAGATTCTAATTTCTCTGAATGGCTAGGTACAGACTTGAGGACAAATCCTGAATGAAGCAGCGAGAGGAAACTTGGGTTGGACTGGGGAGTTAAAATAGCTCTGGAACACTACAAGTTCCACTCAGCTCAGACTTGGCTCAGGAGGAGCTAACAGGTAAACTGAGGCTGCGGTCACACGGAGCATTAGTCACACTACAGAGACGGAGGATAGGCGGATTTTCCGGGCGCGATCAAACCGCAACATCTGGGAAGCGTAGAGCTCCCATGGCGAACCCGAGGCTTCCCGTCGAAGATGTGCCGTAAAAAACTAGTACCTCCAAGGTACTAGTTTCCGGAAACCACGGGGCAAGGGCGGGCGTCTGATCACGTTTCCGGTGGTAGCTCATGGCATCCGGCGCCTGCCCATGTCCTGTCGTGAAAAGGTTTCCCCCCCCAAATCTCCATGGGATGTGCACAAGGACCCAATGGCGCATGCACACACTTCGGTTTAAAAAAACACACAACCCCCACCGCGCCGCTTCTTTGCCGCGCCGCAGGATTGACGTATGATCAGCACCTCCCCCCGAACCACCGGACGTCAGCGGGACGTTTGATCCAGCGGCCGTGCGGTAGTTCGCTCCGGGGCAAACATCCATGGCTCCCCCCTGCGATATCCGGCCCATGTGATCGGGGCCTGACATCATCAGCACTGAAGCTGAAGGGCCCAAACAAGGCACCACCTGCAGAGCTATTTGTTTGTGCTTGCTCCTTGTCGTCAACGGTTTTCCAGGACAACTGCCCTTCAGGAGCTTTCCCAGTAAATTGAATAGCCAGTCCACCCCCCAGTGGAATCCTTGAGATGGCATGCCTCTGCCTTCTTTCTCTCTCCTCCATTCACTCCCAGCCAGATAATTAAATATTAGCCATGGTATCCTAACCAGCAAACTGTGGTTTAAGCTTTCCCTGCAAACCAAAGGTTCTTAACTAGGTTTGGGATCCTCACTTGAAGGACAAGTGCAAGCTGTGACTTACTAATTTGGATGTGACTGCAGCCTATGGCTTGCCACAAATCTGGCGATAACTAATTCTGTCACTGGACTCAAACTTTGTTCTAATCCTATCACTACACAGGATGGGGGAAGAGACAGCATCCAAGCCCAAGGATTCCCAAGGTGTGCTCAAAGAATTCATATTTTGCCATGACTTGCAAAGCTAGGGTCTCTACCCTAGCAAAGCTCTACCAGGACTTTATGTTCTGCAGCTTAGGTGAAGCAGAAAGAAAACAGGACCAAGTTTGTGTTTCCTTTTCTAAAGGAGGGGGCAATTCCATGCCGTTCCAAAAATATATTTAAAAGCCAAGCTATCTTTAAAAAAGAAAAGATAAAACTATGAGTCACATACTTCATAGAACAATAATCAAAAGAAAAGTTTGTTTCAGTAACAAAAACACGCTAGAAAGCAAGGAACGAATTCTTTCAAGAAAATAAATTCTAAAAGAATATGAAAGCTGATGTCACTTCTAATTCTCCCGTGGGGGTGGGGGATGGCTACAGTTTGCAGTTCATCAATGCAGCCATTTATTGCCCAGTCCAGTCTATAAAAAGTCATTGTGTACAAGTTTTTGCTTTCCATGCCAGAAATGCATTCCTGGAACCTAACAGCAGCCCCCCCGGTAGTAATTTAGATAATAGTTTCTCCATGAACTTTCATAACATTTTATTTACTACCCTAAATGATTAGACAGAGTGCTTTTGGAATCCTTCAGCAGATAGTTTTTAATTATGTTATTGAACTGTGTAAACATTATGTGGACAATAATGTTAATAAGCAGGTTTAAAGGATTCACTGACAAATACCAAGGAGATGAAGCAAACTAGGGATCCTAACAAGGGGAAGCTTACTGGATGTTACATTTCTGGGAATGCAGGGATGGTGAAGGAAACTAACAAGTAAAGATAAATTACTGGATCAGGCAGGAATCTAAAGCTGTACTCCTAGGAACACTTTGCCTAGAGTAAGTCCCACTGAATAACATGGGGTTACTTCTGAGTAGGGCCGCTTAGGGTTGCTTGCTTGCTTAAAAGTAAGTACAATTTTATTCAACGAGTCTTACAGGGATGTGTCCTTGGTATTGTAGCCCACTGTCCTGTTTAAGGTATCAACAAACCTATAAAAACTGTGAGCAGGAAACTGGGAAATATAGCCTCTTGCTTGCCTTCTCGTTTCTGCTCCACCAAATGACTTTTCTTTCTTTTCTTTTCTTTCTTGCTTTTCATCTAACCTGTTCACGAGTATTTGTGAAAAACAATTTCAAAAGTTAGGTTATTTCTTCTGCTCATTCCATTTAAAATAAGATGGCTAACAACCATTAGGGTTGTCAGCAGCCTGGAGAAAGTGTCCTGTCTCTTTCATAGAGCCTTAATGTGATGTTATTTACCTCCCTGCCAGGAAAACTTCAGGTGCCCATATCCAAACATTAATCCTGTGTTAAAGGGACAGGATATTCTCCCCTCCCCCCGCAGTTTGTTGCCAACTCTACCAACCTTACACATCCACAGACCTTTCTCATTTGGAATTATGATTGCTCAGATGATTAAGGCACCTGCCAAAATTTAAAATTATGAAATTTCCAAGCTCTGTCTGTTGCATATCAAATGTTAAAGTACATTAAATTTTCTTAGAATCATAGAGTTGGAAGGGACCTCCAGGGTCATCTAGTCCAATCCCCTGTACGATGCAGGAAATTCACAACTACCTCCCCCCACACCCCCAGTGACTGCTGTTCCATGCCCAGTTGATAACAAAAAACCTCCAGGATCTCCAGCCAAACTGGCCTGGAGAAAAATTGCTTCCTGACCCCAAAGTGGTGATCAGCATTTCCCTGGGCGTGTAAGAAAGGGCCACAAGAACTAAGTACTGATACAACCCTTCCTGCCATCCCTCTCATGATCTGCCTAAGTTCACAGAACCGGCATTGCTGAAAGATGGGCATCTAGCATCTGTTTGAAAACCTCCAAAGAAGGAGAGCCCACCACATCCCGAGGAAGCCTGTTCCACTGAGGAACCACTTTGACTGTCAGGAAGTTCTTCCTGATGTTTAGTTGAAAACTCTTCTGATTTAATTTCAACCTGCTGGTTCTAGTCTGACATTCTGGGGCAGCAGAAAACAACTGTACACCATCCTCTAGATGACAGCCCTTCAAGTACTTGAAGATGGTTATCATATCAGTCATCTTCTCTCCAGGCTAAACATCCCAAGCTCCTTCAGTCTTTCCGCATAAGACTTGGTCTCCCGACCCCTCACCATCTTCGTTGCCCTACTCTGGACCTGTTCCAGATTGTCTATATCCTTCTTAAATTATGGTGCACAAAACTGAAGACAATACTCGAGGTGAGGTCTAACCAGAGCAGAGTAAAGTGATACCATCACTTCACGTGATCTGGACACCATACTTCTGTTGATACAGCCCAAAATCGCATTTGCCTTTTTAGCTACCGCATCACACTGCTGACTCATTTTCAGTGTATGGTCTACTAAGACCCCTAGATCCTTTTCACACATACTACTGCAAAAACAAGTCTCCCCCAACCTATAATTATACATTTGAATTTTCCTACCTAAATGCAGAACTTTACATTTATCCCCATTGAAATTCATTTTATTTGGGCTTCCGGTCGAGCTATGATGGAGGGTTGACGCGTCCTGAAATCGCTCAGGGCGAGCGACAGCTTCTTTCGACAGCTTGGGTTATTTACAACCCAACGCAGCACCCCTCCGCGCAGGGGGGGAGCCAAGAATGCAGCAGTGCCCAAGCAGAAGTTGAGATCAGAGTGATTTGTGTCCCGGAGGGGGCATATTTCACTCTTTAAACTCCTTCTACGAAGCGGGCTGAAGCAGAGCATCACTACAGAAGCTTTTCGAGCTGGCATTCCAGCATGAACCCACCATCAGCCAATCTCTTGGGGAAGGAAAACAGTGAGTTGGATGAAAGAAGCAATGTGCACCCCAGTTTAGAAGTGTGAGATAACAATAACTGATACGCTTACCGTTTAATGGAGTAAAAGACATTTTGGCTTAGCGGTCAAGCGGATATTAAAACTAGCATCCCGATGGTGTAATTTTGGAGGAAAAAGCCGTGTTTAATACTCTTAAAATCGCTAAAAAATAACTTTGTTGAACATTCCTGTGGCGAGCAAAAGTGAAACTGACGAAAGCTATCGTGAGTCTTGAATGCCTGTTGCCACGTTGAAAGCCTTCCGACAGGAAGAAAAGCATCAATACATCACACAGAGCGACCCGGTGGACTGTCAGGTAACCGGAAGAAGATCGACTATATTAAACTGAGGTACCGGAAGTGCGAAGGGCCGGATATATAGAACGAACTAATCAGGAAATTGCCTTCTCTACACACATAAATCATAGACAAGTTGCGCCTGGCATTTTGAGGAGGACTGCAGACTTAAAAGGCTTTTTAAGTACATAAATCAAAGGGAAGCGGGGCGAAAAAAAGAAGGTGTGTGTAAGTGCATAGAGGCGTATGTCAACGTGACTGTGTGGTGGCTCTAAGCCAGTTTGACTATACGTCAACACGGAGAAGCAACTGAGGCAATACAGGCGTTGGGAAAACAACTGGAACAACAAATGGAAAAACAAACACAGAGACACTTAGAACAACTGGAAGAAGTTCAGGAGAAAAATGTGACAGCAATCAAAGAGTTGGTGACAACAGAGATAGCTTTGATTAAACAAGACATGGATGGGCTCAAACAGAAAGTACAAGGAGTGGCAACAAAATCAACAGAAGTGGAAGAAAAGATACAGCTTTTGGATAAAGCACAGGAGACAACAAATCAGACGATCTGAGGCAATGATGGAATACAGGCGACTGCAAAACCACTTAAGATTCAGAGGAATCGAAGAAGAGGAGGATGAAGATATAAGAGAGGTCATGAGAAAATCAATAACTGAATATCTGGAAGAAGATGACGGTGACATGGATTATGAATTTGATTTGATCTACAGAGTTAATTCAAGAATTGCAGAGAAAAGAAAACTTCCAAGAGATGTGATAGTGCAGTTTTTATCCAGAAAAACAACAGAAGACATCTTTAAGAAACAATTTAC
>NW_015164669.1:438725-440464 GCF_001447785.1 Gekko japonicus
ATTTTACCATATGTGGTGGACATGCGAAAAAGCTGTAGACTTTTGGACCAGGGTCCACAGCGAAATGCAAAAGATTCTGAAATGTTCCTTTAAGAAAGCGCCAGAAATTCTGCTCTTAGGACTTAAAATGGAAGAACTGAATATCACAAAAAGGACTCTATTTTGGTATTTGATTACAACGGCGAGACTACTCTATGCACAATGTTGGAAACAAGAAAGAATTCCAGAGTTAGAAGAATGGATACAAAAAACTTTGTTTATGGCGGAGATGGACAAAATTACAAAAAAATTGAATAACAAAGAATTTCAGGAATTCTATGAAGAGTGGAGAAACTTTAAGGTTTACCTAGAAAAGAACTGGGATGTGAAACATAACTTACTATATTTGGAACAATATTGAAGTTAGAATATGATGTTATCTTAAGTTGTGCTGGAGTGACGAGGGGGGAAGCATTGCGGGAAGCCTGGGGGAGGGAGAGAGTAAATTGGGGATATTGGTATGGGTTAAAACTGAAATATTAACTTGAACTGATGATATGTCAATATTTTCATGAAAATAAAATTGTGTTCAAAAAAAATAATTCATTTTATTTGTTTTAGCCCAGTTTTCCAGCCTTTCAGGATCATCCCGTATCCTAACTCTGTCTTCTACCACATTTGCTACCCCTTCCAGTTTAGTATCATCTGCAAATTTAATAAGCATTCCCTCTATTCCTTCATCCAAATAATTGATAAAAAGATGTTGAACAAAACAGGTTCCAGGACAGATCCTTGAGGCACTCTACTTGTCACTGTTCTCCAAGAGGATGAGGAACCATTAACAAGCACTCTTCTCAATTCAATCCCCCGCCCCCATGAACCTCATGTATTTGGTGGGGATAAAGATCTGAATTAATTGAGCTGGATCCAACTGACTTTTCCACTGTTGGATAAGGGAGGAGGGGGTCCTACTTGAATTCCAAAAGAGCTTTGCTGAGGATCATGAGACCTGCAAGGACAAATGCAATGTGGAAAAGAGGCTGTAGTAAAGAGAGGAATTAGTGAGCTAGAGTGGAAAAACTGGCTGGATCTAGCCCATTTTGATAGTAATATTTTGAAATTAGCTTTTTGTAATTTCACAATAATTTGCTGTCGGCTGTCATTCCAAAGCAACATAAAGCTGTAGTCTCTCCCCCACTCATCAGCAGCATTATTACTACTATTGCTGTCATGGGAGACTATGGATTCAGTTCAAAGCAGCATATCATCAATACAGAGGTCCCAGGGTATGGTTGGAGGGCATACGAATCAACAATCTTGCTGAAGCTAATCACATCTAGGTCAGGTTAGTGCTAGGATGAGAGTTTCCTTGAGTCCATGCAGGAAAAAATGTGGAATACAAGTAACTTAAGAACACTGGTAATAAAGATGGCAGCTGTTTAGTGTAAACTAAGGATGAGCAGAAGTAGTTTCAACTTGCCTTATGTTTACTACTGTTGCTGATTATTCTGATACTTCTTTTACTCCATTAACACATATACACTATTTCTATGCAATTTTATACCTGCCTTGTGCCATTTTTGTTATACACCATGTGTATGAAATAGGTGGCTTGCCCAATATGGCAAGGAGGGGTCAGGTTGCAATCCCTGGCCTTGACAATCCCGCATTGTTAGGTTGTCCCTTGCCGCTTACTTGTGTAAATAGTTAATAAAGTGGCCCTTATTTACTCCAACCTTGTGTCCGTCTCTTTCTTCTGA
>NW_015164669.1:440483-495431 GCF_001447785.1 Gekko japonicus
CAACCTTGTGTCCCTTCCTTTGTTGTTGCGGGGGGGGGGGGGAATGATCTTCTCCCTGTTGTGCATTTAGTAGCACATTAGATGTTCTATCTGCACATTTTAAAAAGGATTTCTATGCTGCCCTTTTTGACCCATCTTGAGGACCCCAAGGCGGCAAATACTAAAGCATGTCAAACATTAAAAACAACAGTATATATACAGAAACAGGGAAGAAGGCTAATGAGAGAGAGAGAGAGTGTTTTGATACCACCAAATGTATCTGCCCATGTTTTGTGGCTTTTCATTCATGCCGATTCCACCCCCCCCCACACACACACACATATTTGGCATACTTTTGAGGCTCACAAGTGGCTTCTGGGTGAAGCAGAAAAAGGCTACCACTCCCAGTACTTTCTGCTGGCATAGCATATAATGAAGCTCATTATTTTTTAAGTACGCTGTGATGGATAGAGTCAAGTCTTTCCCCTTTTTCATATCTGCCGATTTCCTTTGTGCTCTCCTCTGGTAGAAAAACTTAGCACGTGCCAATGAGGGTACTCAGAACCTTCAGATGGAAAGGAGGTGGGGGGGGGGTTGGAGTGGGCAGAGGAAAATAGAGCTGTTTAACCGATTTTTGTTCAGATGGGGGTTAGAGGTCTCTTAGGCAGGTTAGGGATCTCCAGTCTCTTCAAGGGGAAGATGAGTGTTTAGTGTGGTAAGCCTGGAGTAGCTCACACTGGTTTAAGATCCTCCTATGTAGTCTTTCTGGTATATTTGAAAGGTATGTGGCAGACTTAGGGTTGCCAGGTCCCACCTGGCTGCCAGTGTGGGGGCTTTGGGGACATTATTGGAGGGGGCAGCAACATCCCTGACATGATGACACCACACAGAATTGAGTTCATCATGTTAGGGATGCGACCCCTTGTAAGGTACCAGCAGCACCCGCTTGCAAAACACCATTAAAAGGGAAAGTTCCCTTCAAAGGGTGTTTTACAAGTGGGGCTGGGTGTCACATGCCTTGTTCAGTTTTATTAACACCTCTTGGTAAATCATGCCTTGCCTCACCTCCAGGTGGCAAATTCACTGCTTGTAGATCAGGTATGGGCAGCTCCCACTTGCAAAACACCATTTAAAGGGAATTTGCTGCTTGGAGTTCAGGCACAGCAGCACCCACCCCTCTCCCTTTCGTCCTGCAAGATTTAAAGGGCCCTCTCCAGCTGATTGGTGGGCCACATGCTCCCGTTGATCAGCTGGAGGGCCATTTAAATCTCAGGGAAGTGAGAGGTGTGGCCACCGGTAGTTGTTGTTGGGGGTGGGGCTTCCCCCTGCTGGCCAGCTGACTGGTGGAGGGCAGGAGCCTGTGAAATTGGGGCGAACTGAGGTCTGTGCTCAAAAGACTGTATTGTAATTCTAAAAAATTAGGACATTTGTGTGTGTGGGGGGGAGACTTAACAGAGGAAAGTAGTCTGCCAGTTACTGGAAATCTCTCCATTCCGAAACAATATATATGATCTATAAAGAAACAGTGGGGCCGTGGTGGCTCAGAGATTAAGATGCTGATCTGCAGACTGGAAGGTCTGTAGCTTGGCAGTTCGAGACCCTAGTTCTGAGTGACAGAGTGAGCTCCCGTCTCTGGCCCCAGCTCCTGCCACATGAACCAGCCACATGAACATGGAAACATCTTCAGACAGCGCTGGCTTTTCAGCTTGGAGACAGAGATGAGCACCCTAGAGTTGGATTCATAGAATCATAGAATGTTAGAGTTGGAAGGGACCTTGCAGGTCACCTAGTCCAACCCCCTGCACTCTGGCTTTTGAGCAAGGGAAACCTTTACCTTTACCTAAAGAAACTGCATCTCCATATCTCACTTTCTCATAAAATGAAATTTGTATAACGTTAATCTTCACCATCCATAGTGTACTTTCCCTTCCCAATAAAAGAAACCCCGTTTATTGTTGTTTTAAAAAATTCTGTTTTCCATCTTAATAGACCTAGGGTTAACCAGGAGAAGTACAGAGTAAGCTCCTCATAAGCTTAATCACAATTTACCTCAGGGGTGGTTAGCAGGAAAGAAGAAGAAGAAGAGGAGGAGGAGGAGGAGGAGGAGGAGGAAGGATTTATACCCCGCCCTTCACTTGGAGTCTCAGAGCGGCTTACAAACTCCTCTCCCTTCCCCTCCCCACAACAGACAACCTTACAAACTCCTCTCCCTTCCCCTCCCCACAACAGACAACCTTTGAGGTGGGTGGGGCTGAGAGAACTCTGACACAAACTGCTCTTTTTCAAGGACAGCTGTGCCAGAGCTTGTGACTGACCCAAGGTCACATCAGCAGGTGCAAGTGGAGGAGTGGGGAATCAAACCCGGTTCTCCCAGATTAGAGTCCGCGCACTTAACCACTACACCAAACTGGCTCTCCACCAGAGTGCCAAGCACTGGCAGACCAGTACATAAATATTTCTCTGGCCTCTCTGTACACAGTGATTGGTGTGCGTCTTGGGGGAAGTGTAGTGTGGTTGATGGTCCTCAAGTACCCCTAAAAACCTTATAAGCTACCATCAAGAGGACAGTGGCACTGTATTGTTTGAGGGTTTTCCTGCCCAAAATGTATTAGTACTTGCTTTAGCCACTGCAACTCGTCACATACTCCAAAGTATAAAAGTTTCTATCCATGGAACACTTTAAGAATTTTAACATATCTCTTTTTGTAAAATGATGTATTTCAGATAGCATTGTGCTCTACTTGTAAAACTGTTTTCTTTGAGACCATTAATAATTAGAAATTGGCCTTTCAAAATGGCTTTATGTTATTTTCAGAACTGACAGCATTGATATTTCTGATTCAATATTACATTCAAAGATAAAGTGAATGTCACTAGGGTAGGTATCTACTGTACCAGTCTCTCTGGGCTGATGAATATCTCATTTTTTCCCCTGATTCCCAAATCAGTCTGTGCCAGAAAATAATCTGCATAAATATACAATTTGGATAGTGAACGAGATAGATGTGTGCATAACCTAGACGCTTAAACATGTTAAAAAGCTTAGTTCATTCTAAATGACACCACCCACATTTTCCATAATCTCCTTTGATGCCCTTTCCACCCCAGTTCTCACTTTTCTTTCCTTGCTTTTCAGCTCTGCCTTCAGGTTTGTGTGACACCTTAGCAAGCAAACTGTCAGCATAAATTGACAAACGAGATCTCACTCATGCTTACCTGTTTTTGTCCTTTCTTGAGTGCCTGTGACTATTTTGGCAAAACAGCAACTGGTATTTGTCAGCAAGTCTATGCAATATGTGCTTTAATTTGACCATTCGTATTTCTTCAATGATAGTGAGAATGTTAGACACAGAAATTAAGCCACACAGAGCTGATACGATGATTACAGGGTGAGTTTAAAAACTTGTTTTCGCAGTAGCCATCAGGGATCAACAAGGACTGGATTTTTTTTCTTTTCATAACCTGGAATCTCTCATTTTCTTCTTACCCAATAGTTCTGGACATAGCTAAAAACAAGACGTATCGGTTGTGCTGATTGGATTTAAGCTAAAAAGTCAAAACACATTTTTTCTGTTGGACAGCTTAGTAGTTCTACCGGAAGCATGCCAAGGTCAAATCAATTGCTGGGGTGGGGGGGAGGTTTGAAAAGCAATCTCTCTCTAGGACAGAGTAGCCGATAATCCTCTGGGATTGTTAGGTTCATGCCTTAGACTGAGATCAAAAGCCTACTTAGCTCAACACTGACAATTGTAAATGTTATGAAAATTGAGCTGGTTTCAGTGAGAGTGGTTTCCCAGTTGAGCAACAATGCTGAGAATTACATCTGGGGTCCCTAACGGGTAAAGAATGCACTTAGAGTTAACATCCTCCAGGTGGGGCCTGAAGATCTCCCAGAATGACCTAGGTCCTTTCCGCACTTGGATCTCATTCCTGGTTTTATCAGAGTTCTACTTGCGACACGATACCTTGCATTCCACTGGCGTAATCTTCGTGGGGGCTCTGGGGTGCCACCCTTCCCCGAAATTTCCCAGAAGCCCCGCCCACCCCTCGCCCTCCCAAGCCGGCGCCAGGCTCCCCCAGCTCTCATTATGGGCTCTTTAAAAAGTTATGGCCGCTGCAGCTGCTGTTCTGCCTGCCTGCCTGCCTGCCGGGCCCCTCCACCCTCGCATGCCAAAGAGCCGCTGCTGCCGGACTGCAGACAGAACAAGCCTTTCTTGCGAACCTGGCCCTGGCGAGGCACTTCTGGGAGAGGAGGACTGGCTGGTTTTAGCAAACGGCCTTCCCAGTGCCAGAGGGGGCAACCGACACCCCCTCCCCTTCCTAGGTTACAAACTGAACTCTCCAATGCAAGAACAAGATGCATTTCTTCCTTTAGGAGGTGCTATTGTCACAAGAAAAAAAGGTTTCACTTTTGTTTTTGCATGTGGGTGGGTATACTGGCACTCAGGCTTCACTAGGCCTCAAAGCATTGGAAGACAATACAGAGCAACAAAAAGGATCTGAAAGTATATACTTAAAGGTAAGAGTTTTCATTTATCTGATTCCAGAAAACTGAATCATTTAGCTACATTGTTGTTGTTGTTGTTCAGTCGCACAGTTGAGTCCGACTCTTCGCAACTCCATGGACAAGATCACGCCAGGCCCTCCTGTCTTCCGCCATCCTCAGAAGTTTGCTCAACTTCATCTATGACACTGTCTAACCATCTCATCCTTTGCCGTCCCCGTCTTCTTTGACCTTCAGTCTTTCCCAGCATCAGGGTCTTCTCCAGTGAATGCTCCCTTCTCATTTGGTGGCCAAAGTATTTGAGCTTCAGTTTCATTATCTGGCCTTCCAGGGAACAGTCAGGGTTGATTTCTTTTAGGATGGACTGATTTATTCTTCTTGCAGTCCAAGGGACTCTCAAAAGTCTTCTCCAGCACCATAGTTCAAAAGAATCTATTATTCGGCGCTCGGCCTTCCTTATAGTCCAACTCTCGCAGCCATACATGACTACTGGGAATACCATTGCTTTGACCATGCGGACTTTTGTTGGCAGGGTGATGTCTCTACTTTTTATCATGCTGTTTAGGTTCGCCATCACTTTCCTCCCAAGGAGCAGGCGTCTTTTAATTTCATAGCTGCTGTCACAGTCTGCGGTGATCTGGGATCCCAGGAACGTGAAGTCTGTCACTACTTCCATGACTTCCCCTTCTATTTGCCGAGGAGTGATGGGGCCGGATGCCATGATCTTAGTTTTTTTGATGTTGAGCTTCAAGCCCACTTTTGCGCTCTCCTCTTTCATTTTGAGCAAGAGGCTCTTTAGGTCCTCTTCACTTTCTGCCATTAGAGTGGTATCGTCTGCATATCTGAGGTTGTTGATGTTTTCCCCAGCAATCTTAATTCCTGCTTGTGATTCATCCAGGCCAGCATTTCGTATGATGTACTCTGCATATATATTAAATAAGCAAGGTGACAATATACATCCTTGTCATACTCCTTTTCCTATGCTAAACCAATCAGTTGTTCCGTATCTGGTTCTAACTATTGCTTCTTGACCCTTATACAGGTTTCTCAAGAGACATGTGAGGTGGTCTGGTACTCCCATCTCTTTAAGGACCTGCCAGCTACATTAGTTTATCTTTATAACCTTTGTGTAAATGATAATTTAGTTATTACTAATCTGGTTCTTTATTTCCCCCCACCCACCCACAATAAATGTTTGGATACACTATATTTTTAAAATGCTAGTTGTGATAATTTCATGCCAAGTAAAATTGTCCATAGTCATATTTTATGTCCCTAAAGTAACAGAATGACTTTCAATCTGGAAAAGAAAAAAGAAGTGTCAATGTAGCATTTTTTTCAATTTTTCTGAAAATTTCCGGATTTTTCCGGGAAAAAATGGGTTTTTTTCCCGAGCTTCAAAAATACAAGAAATTTTACATCTCTAGTCTGGAGCCACTCAGTTGGCCAAAATACGTTTGGTCAGGGTCAATAATGGTCTATCTTTGACATTAATGTGTAATTTTATTCTGAACTGAGGGTATTATTTGGTCCTATATTTGTTCTTTTTTGTTGAATTTGCAACAAATACATGTATATTTTTGTATATTTGGTAATATTTATGCTTCACGTTATACACTCCAGTACTTAAGCCTAAGCAAACTGAGAATTTGATCGACCATAAACTACTTTAATTACAATAATGAATATTTTATACTAATTAGTTTAATGCCCAAAGCGGCCTGCCTCTGTGCCCTAAGTGCATGTCACATGCACCCTCATGTGTGCACACCTCTAATAACTGTGGTTCCTCACATTTGATACCTGTACCCTCCCCTCCCTCCCATCCCCTTTGTCATCTTTCCTACTATCAAACTTTAGGTGAGTTCGAATTCTAGTATAGAAGAAAAAACTGGTACTCAAGATTTTATAACTTTCTCACAACATCTGTCAAATCAAAACAGGCAACCCCCTTTCTGAGATTGCTGTCACAGAATAGCGTTGTTTTGTGTACTGAATTAAAAAAATGTTTATGGAAGAGAAGCCAACTGAGGCAAGCTGTCTTATTTTAAAAGATGTGCATGCACATCTTCTGTATATTTCAGTGTCGACATGCATAACAAATAATCCATGGGAATCGTCAAGTAATAAAACTAAAAACACAGTTCAAGGACTCTAATGGGTGTGTATATATAAACTTGATTGTACTGTAGATTACATAAAATTCAATCTGATGGTTGGAAAGAAACATGTGCTATATCACAGGAGGTTCTGATTTTTTAAAAAAATTAATGTTTACTGGCTATGAACAGCAGCATCAATAATTCATCACCTGAGTTCTTTTGAGATGATGTGTATATGAACACCACCAGAGCACACTGAAGTAATATGAACATTTAGGTGATTTACAGATCTCCAAAATAGCAAATAATCAGGAATTTGTTGAAGGGGCATCCCACTCCAGCTTTTGAACATCTCAAATGAGGATGTACAATGAGACCAGTATTGTATAAATCATGTTTGTCTTTTGTAAGTACTCTCCAGTGATCTTAGGATAAAAGTGCCTGCACTTAGACTGGCTACTTCTGATACCATTACCAATGCCTAATTGACAGGTTGTGTTTTATAGAGTAGTGCGTTTTCTGTATTCTTATTAACTCTTTAATCCCTCAAGGCATTTTGCATTCATTGGTGTAAAAACAGACACTGTTATGATTCTTTAAATATTATTTATTTCCTGTTAAGTTTGATTGTTTTGCTCCTGAATAAGAACCATTTTAAGCCAGGCTGTCATGGGAAGCTATGCTTTAGTCCACTAATGTGAATATATCTTTCTTTCTAGGCAGCGGTTGTTGCAGACGAGCTTTTTTTTCACCCCATCTTCCAACCTCGTACAATGACTATGTGGCGAGGGGAATCATGTCAATGATGGGGGCAGAAACAGCTGATACGTTGTCTGTTGCGTGTGCAGGAGGGGTATGCATTTGAATATACTCAAGCTGAAATTATGCCCAAACGTAGCTGTTTTGGGTTGGCTTGGAGATATCCAGAATGACACAAAACATTCATTAAATTCCAGGAGTAATGAAAAATTATCTCACAGAATTCTAGGAGTGTTTCAGGAAGGTGCAGGACTGGGGAAGGAAACCGAAGAAGATGGCCCAGGAAACAGTTGTTAGTTGGTATCTCTCTCCCTTTGGGAAGGCAGATGCTAACAGCTAATGATCAGGTAGACGTGGCCTCCACCCTTGGCCCTTTAAATTTTAAAAACGAATGGACTGAATGAGCCCAGACTTACCATGCCAGCATTGTGTCTGATGATGGCTTCTTCCTGCTGCCAGCATTGGAGGTAGCAGAGCCCGCCCTCTCAGCTGGAAAATGGTGCATGAACTGGTAGGATCCTGGACTCCTGTGAGGCTTGGCTGTGGCGTTGGTTGTTTCCTTCCCTGCAGCGGGGACACTTATTTTTTTCCAATCTGCAATTGCATTGATATAACTGAAGAACAATTTATTTACCAAATTCTCTGGATTCCCAGGTTTCATTTTAAAAGGTAAATTTCCTAGTTCCTTCCATTGTGGATATATGCCATTTATCTCTACAATAGATGAAGCTACAGACTTAATTTTTTAAATGAAAGCTGGGAAATCAGAGAGCCTGGTACACATATCACTATAGTGTTCTGTTAATATAATGCTATTCAACTGCCAATTTTTAAAAATAGAAAAAGCCCCCAGTGGTGGGGTGGAAACAAATGCTGTTGACAGCCAAGCCTTTCTGGAGTCCAGGAGCCTCCAGGTGGGGCCTGGGGGATCTCCCAGAATTACAGCTCATCTCCAGACTATAGAGATAAGTTCATTCTCCTGGGGGGGAAATGGATGCTTTGGAGGGTGGACTCTATGATGCCTGTTGATCTCCTGGAATTATGGCTCATCTCCAGTCTACAGAGATCAGTTCCCCTGAAGAAAGTGCTTTGGAGGGTTGACTCTGTGGAGCATTGTACCCCACTGGGGTCCCTGTCGTCTCCAGGCTCCACCCCCAAGTCTCTAGGAGTTTCCCAGCCTGAAGCTGGCAAACCTACCCTCCCTCACTCACACACCAGTGGCCAGAAGGGACCTGGCAACCCTAAGCGCACCAACTTGTCTGGCATTTCCCAGCTGTGAGGCAGTTGTGGCTGCCAAAAGCCTCAGCTGGGATGAAGCTGGCATGGTAATTCCAGGGATGGCTTCCTCTCTTCCCCTCCCTTACTCCAAGCTCCTGTGGCCTTAGGGGGGAGGAAAGGAAGAATGACAAAGATAGTGGTCCCAAATCCTGAACCAGTAGTAACACCCCCCCCAAAAAATAAGGATAACTACCTAGAATTGTTACGAATTTTTTTAAAGAGCACATCGCTAGTGAGCAGTACCTAGGAAACAGAATTCCACTTCTGTTCAGAAGCCATGTTTTAAAAGACTGCTGGTTGGTACTCCCATGTAACTTCATTTTCTACATAGCTCTTGTCTGGCTGGCTGATAGAAGCACATGAGTAGAATGTCTTGTGTTTTCATAGGGACAGTTGTAACTCAACACCAGCTGCTGAACAAAAATCATAAGATTTGTATAGTTCCTATGAAACTAAATAACGTGTTCATAACACAGTTGATACTTGCGTAAACAATTCATTAAAGCTCTTTTGAGATTCTTCCTTTGTGGTCCCCACATATATTGTCGGCTCTTACTGCAAATTTCATGCCAGATTTTAAGCACTGACACCAATACTTGATTATAGGAGTATGCAATATAATTAGTAGGAAACTCTGGGGTTTATTTTGTGCAGGGAATCCATATCCAGTGTACTAGGAGGGGGTTCATGTGTAAAATATTTTCAGAAGATCACTTCAACATCAAGTGTTCCAAAAACAAGATCAGAGACCACAAGCACAAGTTAGGTCCTGTTTAAGGCTAATCCATGTCACACAGCTGCATCTCAGATAGAAAGGCTTTCGGCCTGGAAAAACCACACACTATGGAAGGCACAAGAAATCAGTTTTATGCAAGGCAAAATTGTAATCACTGTAGTCTGCAATTGTACTTGCAGATGTCATCTCCTTGTAACTGGTACTAGATAACAATATCAAACAGTGGTCATTCAGTGGTGCCAGAGAATATTGCATGACATGTTAGACTGCTGAACTGCTCAAAAAGTACTGTTTGGGGTATTTCTGACTTGGCATCTATGACGAACCCCTGTATCTCCCCAACTTTCCGGGAGATTTTTCCCACCAAATCCTGAGTTCCCCTCAGTGACCCAGTTGCCCTACAGGAGTATATATATAATCTTTTAAATAAAAGACTTAACTGTCCCACCCTATGTTTAGATATTTAGTTTAGGCTTTCTCTCAGCTCTAGAACTCTACTGAAACTACAGGAGTTATCCAGTTTTCTTTAAACCCTTGAAAAATGGCACTTGAGGCAAATAACTTTCAAAAACAGAATAAGGATTTTATTAAATAGGCAGGGAATATATGTATAATAGAAATAGTCAAGGTTTTGAGATTGCTGAGGTAAAAAACTTTCTGATATAGAGTTGAATTCTTAGAAAATTCAAGAAAATGTATTTGTAGTTTTATTTCAAGGCTTTCTATTTCTTTCTTTGAGAGGTACTTTGAGGTGCTGCTCCTTAGGGTGTGGGGTGCAGGGTTCACGATACAAAGACGACAGGATACAAACGGCTGCAGGAACTGATCTGAAGGAAGGAAGGAAGGAAGGAACGAACCTCCTACTCTCATGCATCAGCTTTATTTATCCACCTTTTTTCCCCCTTCTCCCTCCCTCCCCCTTCATAAGGGAGTTACAAGCATTAGAGCATCCTTTTGGAATGTGTGTGTGTGTGTGTGTGCACGTTCTCTCAGGCAAGCTCTCTGTTATCTTTGCCACCCCCACTCTCTCAAGGTTACTGACTGCGTAGTGAGCAGTAAACAGATCCTCTCATGACGTATAAGGATTCCAGTTCCCAATTTCCAGCCAGGAGAATCCTGCACTGCCCTACAGTACTTTGTTTAGTATAATTCAGCACAAAGTTCTTATTGATGTTTCTAGATTTCTTCCTTCAGATATTACAGGTTTTCCTTTAGATAATACAGCTTCCTGGGCAGGCTGTGGGGCGGCCTGGTTGCTTTCAGGCCTCCACGCCCCCAAACAATCCCCTGCCACCCACCCCCAGCCTGGAGCAGCCTAGCTGCCCCGCAGCCTACTGAGACCTGCCAAGGAAAAGCTTCCCAGCTGGCCTGGACAAGCTGTGGGGTGGCCTGGTCACTCTTGGGCCTCCCACCCCCTGAAACAATCCTCCGCCACCCACCCACCCAGCCTGGAGTGACCTGGCTGCCCTGTGGCCTGGTCACTCTTGGGCCCCCACTCCCCCACCACCTACCCCTACTCCCCTTTTTCACAGACCAAGGTTCTCTTCTCAACCCCTTTCACTGGCAGGAAGTTATTATCCTTGTCCCTAAGAAGCAATAACTCCTTTTTCTATTTGGCTTCTCTAGGAGTTCACTGTTAACTACCCAGACCTTCTGCCAAATCCTTCTCCAGTATCCTTTGTCTGTATAAGGTTGTTCTATAGCTTTTCTGACTGAGAATTTAAATTCTCCCCCAGAATAGTTTTAATATATTTAGACAATGGGGTTTCTCTTCTGCCCTCTGTAGAAGTACTGTTCTGACTATTGCCTGCCAGAAAACACTATCTCCCAAATGTCTCTTCCCTCAGAAGCCAAACCCTCTGGCTACTGATCCAGATGTTAGTAATACTAAATTGCCAAAAGACCAAATAGTGCAAGACCAATTTGCCAAAGACCAAATTGCGAAAGACCTCTTTTTCTTCCAGATCAGCTGTTTTATATTTTCTCTCAGCTGATGCTGGCCAATCAGAGAGTGAACAGAGCAGCCAATCACCTAAGCTCTTCTCTCTAGGGCAGATTAATTCTTGAACTCCCTGACTCTCTGATACCAAGCAGCATTTAACTCCCACCCCTTGCTTTTCTGTGCAAATCGTCACAACATTTCACACAGCCTGACTCATACTTTCAGAAGAGCTACTCTTTTGTTACAGAGTTTAAATACACTTTTCTGCATTTTTTTCCTGGGTTCTGGCCCCATACAACTTCAGTTAATCCCTGATTTCTGCATGCATTATTGTGTCTTTAGTTTTCACTTTGGTTTTTTTGTTTCCTTGTGGGGGGTTTCTGGCTTTTTTGAGACCACTTTTATCCTAATGTTTTTCTGGAAACCAATTTTGAGTTGGCTTTTTCCTGGTGTGTAATGTTTCTATCAGTTTTAGTTATTCCACCCACCTCCAGCCCACTTTTCAGTTATTAGACTGTCATCACTGTTAAAGTACTCCTTCTCCCCCCAAGAAAAATGATTTCAGTTTGTTAAAAATGCCTTAAATATTGATATAACACTGTGGTGTTGTGACAACAGTTTAATTCTCTGAATTCCCAGCTTTCATTTTTTTTAAAAAAGTAGTCTTTAGGCATTTCCCTCATGGAGATATAAGGGAAAAAGCATATCTTCATGATGGAGAGAGAGACTTACTTAAAAAAAAATGAAATCTGGGAATCCAGAGAACCTGTTTGAATTAACAGTAGAACACTACTGCATTATATCGACATTTTAGGGTCTTTTTTTGAAATAAGGGAGGTGCTATGATGCCACTGATAATGGCACTGGTAACGATAGTGCCCTTCTCTGAAAATCCTCATTATTTAAGCCACATGTGGAAGAAAATAAACAGACTCCACAACAATAAAAATGCACAAGGGGGGCAGACATGTGTAAGAACCCTGTCTAAACAGATTCCAATGCCATTGGATTGACTCCCCAAAATCAGGAGTAACTCACATTTGTCGAGAAGATCTTTGTATGTATTGCAGCTGTATGCATTAGGGACAAATGTAAATGAGTATGAGAGCTACAATAAATGAAATATATGTCATAGAGTATGCCTATGATTTGCAAGTAATCATCTTGGCAGTCACTGTAGACTCTTTAACTTAGGACATTTCTAACAGGCAGAACTGGAGCTGAGTGGCTGTCACCAAAAGCAGCAGCTCAATATTTCTCTTTCCTCTGCTTAATAATGTAATCATACTGTGCTTCTTCCTCTCCCAATGACCAGTCACCGACAAAGTGGACCGGGAATGGAGAAAAAGTGTCATATGGGTGTGGAGGAAGACATGCGGAACCACTGCTTTGGAGGCTATCATATACCCGTAGTAAAGTCTTGTTTCTAATATGGAAGAAATGGACTCAGTCTGCTTGGGTCTTAGTTCTTATCTACTAAAGTCTCAGTGACACAAATTTTTATTTCTGTTGAAAGATTTATATAAAGTAATCTCATGTCCATATGTGCCATATGTTGTTCTAGAACAGAATCCTTCCACATTGTACAACTCTGACCATAAACAGGCTGAGCATTGTGAGAATTAATGGCCAATTAGACAAGTAAATTCAATGAATATCATTCATGGTGGGAGATTCCATGTGGGCAAAGTGGTTCAGCCTGTTCCAAAGCATCTAAATATTTGGATGTAAGAACAGCATATTTATTTTACTTATATGGAATAAATTTACCATTACTACAGAATTTATTTGGTGCAGAAGAAGTGGCAGGAGAAAATTTTCAAAGATTAGGATATTCTTTACTTATTCAGAGCTTGTATTTTATTGATGATTTGTATTCTGCTGAGAATCCCCAATAAACTCCCCATTAAACATGTGAATTCCACAGGCACGTAAATATTTTCAGAAATTAAAATTGAATTACTTTGAGGTAAACATTTTCTCTGGAGCTGCGGTGGCTCAAGTGGTTAAGATGCTGAACTGCAGGCTGTGGAAGGTCAGTAGTTCAGCGGTTCGAGACCCGGGTGCCGCATGACGGAGTGAGCTCCTGTCTCTAGTTCCAGCTCCTGCCAACCTAGCAGTTCGAAAGCAAGACATTGCAAGTAGATAAATAGGTACCACTTCGGTGGGAAGGTAACAGCGTCCCGTGCACCTTGGTGTTTAGTCATGCCGGCCACATGACCACGGAAACGTCTTCGGACAGCGCTGGTGTCAGCAAGCTGCCATTATGTTGTATGTTTTATTCTGCATGGTATACTGTACTCGATTCATCCCCCCTCCTGTTGCCCCTTGTGTAGGTGTTTACTTTCTGTTGCTAGCACACCGCGGAACTGCTCAAGGTTAACCAGCTGGTGGTGGGAAGGAGTTATGGCTTGCTCTCTTTATTAAGTATTCTGAGGCCTGAGAATGAACTTGTGTTTATGTAGTATGAACCGTTGTGTTCCCAAGGAAAGGGCACTAAGACTTATCACACTCCCGCCAGCGGGAATTGGGCTCATTGGTCCTGTCTCGGTTCAAGTTCCTTTATTATATTTCCCTTGGACTTTTGTAGTCATTACTAACAATGATTGTGTTCCTGATCTAACCATCTCTTCTAATAAATCTTATTTTGTTCATCAAACGTGGATTTACTTTGAATGAATGGGGAATCGGACAGCTGGCTCTTCAGCTTTGAAACGGAGATGAGCACCGCAACCCTAGAGTCAGATTCGACTGCCTTTCGAGCAAGGGAAACCTTTACCTTTACCTTTTAAACATTTTCTGGCTATGTAAATATTGTAGTGAAAACAGTACGAATGAACCCAGTATTTATTTATTTAAAGCAGCGTTATGCCACCATTGCACCCGTTCAGGGACCTCAATGAGGTGAACATTATACATAAAACATTTGAACAATTAAAAACATTAAAAATATAAAATAATTCAATAAAACACATCAACAAACAACACTAGAACCAGGGAGCTGGGGCAATAACCATAATGAAGGTATGCAGAAGGAAACAAAAAAGTCTTCATCCACTGGTGGAAGACTCTGATAGAAGGAGATAAACAATTTCCCTGGGGAGGGAGTTCCAAAGCTTTGGAGCCACAACTGAGAAAGTTCTTTTTCTGGTTGCCACCCATCTAGCATCAGATGGCAGGAGCAACTGAAGCAAGGCCTCTGAAGATGTTTGGAGTGAACAGGTAGGTTCATCTTTGTGGTTTGTGTGCAGGCACACATTTATTTATTTATATTCCAATTTATATCCTGCACTACCCCGCCAAAGCAGGCTCAGGGTGGCTCACACAGATAAAACACATTAACAATCAAATCATTAAAACCATTAAAGCAATTTGTTAAAACAATACAATATTACATATTGCTAGCGATGTTATCCCAATATCACAGCAATGGCGGTGCTGCATGAGTGCATACCATATGGTGTTCATTTCCAGCATTGATCTTACGTGACATGCACAGGCTGTTGATAATTCACCAGGAACCAACCTGTAGTTGAACACTTTAGGGGACTTGGGGGAGTTGTAAAAAAAAAGAAGTCAAAATCGGAGTTCCCAGCCCGCTAAAATTTTAGAATTACTGTTCTACCATCATCCCAACCTAGCCCACATCTAGAGTTGAAGTTTATACTTTTCAAAAATGAAAATAAAAGCCTGTCATTTAAGCCTAATGTTTTCAGCTTCTTCTGACCCTTGACAGTAGGTCAGGTTACAGAACATTAGTGACAGCATCAACTCTCCAAAGCCTGGTTCATCTGATACTGGCTCAGTCAGGTTCTGTAGCTGTATCCTCAAGCAAATTTATTAGATCTAGGAAGGGGGGAAAAAACCCCTTTCCTGTTCAAGTAAGTTTATCCTTCTTGACAGATGAAAGATGAACAGGGATGTCTACATCTAAAATCAGCTTGTTCACTGCCTTGGGGAAAATATTGGAGGCATGAGAACCGTTTTTGCTGATTTTAGGCTAGAGTCCTCCTTCTCTCCCCACCCCAATTCTGGCAGGGAAAAGTTGCAGGCAGCTTACGGCACATGCATGTACCTGTCGTGTGATTACATCAGGGTTTGATCTAGGATTGCCTACAACACTCTTTTATGACGTGTGATAGGTGCTGAGATGGAAGGAAACAATTTAATACAAACTGTTCTTAGTAACCGAATATGTCTTTGCAGTCATCCATCGTTCAAAAGAAATCCCAATTGCCTTTCATTTAATTAGTATTAAGTTCACTGTCTTAAAAGTGCCTCTTAAACATAACCCAGTTTCTGGCATAGTAAAGAGCACTTAAGAATTACAGTTCAAATTACAGATATATTTACTGTTCAACTTGCAGTCTACTGTGATTCACCAAATCTTCTCAAAGAAAGGGTAAGTACCTCACCTCTTGTGCTGTATTTAGTAGTTACTGACAGAATATTCATCTTCAGAATCTGTTGTTATTGTCTGGGCAGTCGATCAAAGCACTATCTGGAAGTGAGGAGTGAAGCAGGATTAGGAACACAGTTAAAGTTGTTATAGGTATAAAATCAGAGATGGCTTCCGTGAGGCTAGACTAGCTTAATCCTAAAGCCAGACTCTTTTGTAATGTGGGAACATTAACAGAAGACAATGCTGCTATTATGAGAGAGCCCCGAGTTCCTTCAATTCAGGCTCCCACCTCATTAAGCAATTAGGATTGCAAAACTCCAGGTGGGGTGTGGAGTTCTCCTAAAATTATAACTGATCTCCAGACTGGAGGAAATGGCAATTTTTGAGATGGACTCTATGGAATTACATCTCCAACTGAGCCCTTCCCCAAATTCTCCTTACTCAGGCACCCACCTCAAATCTCCAGGAATTTTCTAAATTGGAGTTGGCAACCCTATTCAGCATCATGTATAGCCTGCTTCTCAGATTATTTTGCTTATCATTTGCTACAGCTTCCTCTGACTTTGCTCTATTATAATCAACATTTGAAAGTGGGGGCAGAGAGCAATGACACGTGATAACGTTCGGTTTGTACCCAGAAATGGTCACAACACTCTCCCACTAGTTGCCGGCATTGAGTTGGCATCCCTGTTGCCATCTGCACACTTTAGGCATAGAACTCCCTCCTGTTACAGAACATTTATATCCCACCTTTCGATTTACACTATCAACCTTCAAAGCAGCATAAAATCCATCATTTCAAATAGTCAACCAAATTTTTAAAAAAGCTTAAATGTGAATGTAACGATACCTTGTTTTATTTGTGTGTGTCTTTAAAAGTTTGGTTGGATGACGGTGAGAGATAGTCTAGGGTGGTTGAAACAGGCAAGTGGTGTGATTGGTGATTGGCAGAAAGGGGGAGGGGTTTTGGAAGTAAAAATTAGTGGATGAACGGGTATGTCAGTCAAGAGTGACAGTTGAAGAGTGACAGTTGATAAAGACAGTTGTTAAGTTAAGGAGTAAAGGAGTTAGTTCTGAAGTTGGAGAGAGAAGATGTCTTGTGGATGATATAGGAATTAGTTCTGTGTATGAAGAAGAGTTGAATGTATATGAAAGAAGAAAGTACAGTTAAAGAGAAAAATAAAAAGTCTGAGTGACAGGATAAAAAGAAACAGTAAACATATATGGTCTAAGGAAAAAAGTGTTACAAAGTTACATGCCAAAATCTCTGACAGTGTGAGAGAAAAGTGTGAGAAAAACCAGTTGGAATTGTCAGTATTTACCCATTCATAGATACAGGGTACTATCCTGTTATTTACGAATTATATCAATAAATCTTCTTTTATTTAAGTCTGCCAGCTCTGAAAGAAATAATTTCTCAGGAAACACATAGACCCTCATGAAAGCCTAAAACCTCGACCTACCTACCCAGTGATAGAAATATTATAGTATAAAAGTTTGGAAAGCCTTAAATTTCCTGGTGGCAGCCGGATATACACAGTAAAACAAAACATAAAGAACATTTTAAAGGGAAACCAGACCTCCCCAGAGAAGGGGTCGTCACAGTGAAGGTCATGCTTTTTTTGTAAGATAGTGGAGACAGCAAGACGCTTTTAGGCTATTGTACTTTGGTCACATTATGAGAAGACAAGACTGACTGGAAAAGACAAGGCTAGGAAAAGTTGAAGGCAGTAGTAAAAGAGGGAGACCCAACAGGAGATGGATGGACTCAATCAAGGAAGCCATGGCCCTCAGTTTGCAAGACCTGAGCAAGGCTATTGATAATAGGATATTTTGGAGGTCATTAATTTATAGGATCACCATAAGTCAGAAGTGACTTGATGACATTTAACACACAGGGGTCATTTCCTGCAGGAGCGCACAGGAGTGGAGCTCCGGCAGTAAGGAGCCCAGGGGGTGTGGCACATGCAGCAAGCCCTGCCCCCTGCTCCCAGCAGCCCTCAGTCGGGCCACAAGGAGCAAGAAGCAACCAGGGAGGTTGCAGAACCCCCGCCCCCCCACCTTCAGGTATAAGTTCTCCCTCCTCTGTGAGGACAGATCTGCAAGTCCCCCCCCCCAGCTAGCAATCCAAAACAGTCCAGTGGAGCCTGAGCGGTGGGTGCTGCCTTCTGACACACTTCCGGTGATGTCAGGGGGGGTGGCATATGCAAACAAGTTATGCTAATAAGTTATGCTAATGAGCTCCTGCACCTTTTTTTCTACGAAATGACCCCTGCATACACACATATTTTACTAGTACTGTAGGATGCATTTTATTTCTTCCAGTGTGGTGTCCTTTATTCCTCTGCTCATTTCTGTCTTGTACTTCTCAGTGCCATTGGCTGATGTTCTGTGACATCACCGTGGCTCTTTGCATCTAGAAGTAACATGGCTCTTTGGGGAGCCATTGATCTATTTTCGCAGACAGCCTAGACAGCACTGGGTCTATCAGATGAGTGCTGAAGAAGACTGATCTCACTAAGATAGAAGAGTAGATCAGTCAGTACTATCAAGGCACTTGAATTCTGAGGCTCATGAGCAACTATTGCAAAATGAAATATGTACCTCCCATGGGCTATTGAATGACACCTTGTTGATACAAATCAGTTTTGGAAGTTTTCAATTAAAATCCACAAGCAGCTTATGCTGTCTTTATGCAAGAATGATCATATGTAGAATGATTCTCAGATTGTTTGGCATGCTATTCTCTGTGTTTTTTCTTTGGGTACATCTAAATGACAAGCAAGAACCAAGATCAGTGGTGTGATGCACATGCTCCCAAATGAGTTTTTGAACATGCTTAAAATAGGTTTGTTTTTATAACAATGCTGAGCATTTCTAACAGTAGCACTGCAGCAAATGTTACTTCACTTTAGGAATGTATAAGTATGTAGGTGCTTTCACCCAAAGGGCAAATCGATATTTTGCTAATGTACAAACTTTTATGCTATACTACCCAAAATAGAAATACCCACTTAAGACATGGGAATGAATCACCTGCTCTATATTCCGTTTAGCATATGTTACATTTATACAAGACAGTTATATTTAGATTAGATCATTAAAGGAATTAATTACCATTGGATTTTCTGGCTTCAGTCCTGTTTTTCTGAAAATCTGGAGAGTGGCAGTCTTTATTTATTTCAAAGAAAGAAGAAATATTCCTGAATTTTTATATTCTAAATCTGCATAATGGTCTCAGCGAAGTTTATTTGTATAGCTATGCACCAGTTACCTAAAACAACATCTCCAGAGGACTAGATTAATAAAATATACCCTTAGCATACAAAGAAAAGCTGTGGGTCTCTTGTACCTAGAAGCAGGTAATTCACCTATAACAGTACAGACATACGCTAGAAATTAATAATTCATGCAGGTATTCTGAAATACTTCACAGAGAAGCACCTTCTGTTCCCTGGCAAGCTCTGCCATTATTGCTGAATGTGTCATGGTCAAAGATCTAATGAAGCGGCAGCATAATGATTAGAAATTTCATAGACGGCTCAAATTGAATAGGGCCCAAGTTACTAGCACTTGCCAAGACTGTTCTTGCCTTATATCTGTTTCCACGGGGTTAAATACTACTTGTCAGTCGTCGGTTGTCCCCAGTCTGTATATACGTGTAATAGAAAGGCAGGGTATAAATTCTCTAAATCTGTTCAGCCTTCTTGTGTGGCATTTGGGCATATAGGTCTGGCATTAGGGTTAGATATGACCTTCTGGCTTGAAGGATGCATTCTTCAAGATGTGTCCTAGTAATTGAAGATAATTGTCCTTTCCATGGTATGGGCCTTTAACTCTGGGAAGATGGGGTTCTGTCCAACTCTGTTCATGTTTCTTTTACTTCAGGTTTTCCAGAAGGATTTTATGTCAGAAGAATATTTTACTTTAAAAAGTGATTATTAACATAATGAAAACCAGCAGTACAACGAGACTGACTTTCATTTTTTGTTTGTTTGCTTGTGGACCTTAAATGAACCCTCATGACAAATCACATTTGGGGAGCAACACTGATCAATGGGGCTTACTCCCTGGAAACTCTTATTAGAATTGTTGCCTTGGCTGTCAAAGAAATTTAAAATCAATGTATGATGTAGAACTGTGGGTGGGTATTTTTCAGGGAAAAACAAATCAAAAAGCCTGCTGGACATAATAAAGATTTTAGTGATTTCTAAGGGAATTCTTTGAATTGTTATGACCTGAGTATTCAGGGCAAGTCCCTGGGCACTGGACATATAAAATTCCCTTGATACATGTATCTGCTGTTCCCACTGAAAGTTCAACCATTATTGCAATATTGGAAAGAGATGACGGCTCTCCGAAAAAGTCAGCTATGGTTTTCTTTTAGGATGGAGAAGCTTTGCTTCAGGTCTGTAACCTGAATACATAATTAGGGTTAGAAACTAATTTTCTTCAGATCTCATTTAATTTTCCTGTTGGTGCCTTTTGTTTGGCTGTCCTTCAACAACTTGCTCAAAAGACCTCTAGGAAGGTAGCTTAACTACTTCTTGAATTGTTAAAGCAAATATTTGCACAAGGAAACTTGTTTGTTCTTGTTTGCTGTGATTTCCTCCATGTGTGCCTGTCTCAATGATACAGGAAACAAGGCCAGGTCTCTGCCCAGCTGGCCATGTGGGACACCCATTCATAAAAAGCTGGTGATGTGGAAGGAGTCAATGTGTAGCTGGCCTCTGTCATTTCTTTATAGACCTCTGGTGCCACTGCTGACCATGCACAAGGTGGGCTATGGAAGTAGAGCCTCTGGAGCCTACCTGGACTCAGTGGGGATGACATGGGAGAAAAGCACCTGGGGTAGTAGAATGATTGAGAATCTGGGGATAAAAATATGGGACTTGAGTTGCTGCACAATAATGAAGAGTACAAGGTCTAGCTTGGGACAAAACATTGGACTAATCAGGTTAAAAACTACCTAATGTTACAGTTAATCAAAAACACCTAAGTAGATGTAATGGTAATTTCAAAGCACCTAGATGATATTTGTGATGAGACAGGTATGTATCAATACAACATTTCACATTCAGCCAATTACCACCCAGTTTCAGATTTATCATTTCTGGGTATGGTGGTTGAGAGAGTGGTAGCTGAGCAGCTCCAGGGCTTCCTGTATGACACATCGGAACTGGATCTATTCCAGTCCAGCAGACTGTGTTGGTTGCCCTGACAGTATGATACAGTGGCCCATGAAGCCCTCAAAGCTGACCATGCAAATAACCCTCATTTCCTATATACAAAACTTCCTTCAGCTGCAGATGACAAAGTGGGCCAAGAGACGGGGGCCAAGAGATAGGGGCTGCGGGAGAGCATTAGAGGCCCACGTCCTCCTGCCGATGCGCTGCTGCCTTCCCCGTCCCCGGGGCTGGGAGGGTTAGTTGCAGTGAGCTGGCAGGTCCTCAATCCCCCTCCCCTTTCCCCACCTCCATAGAAGCCAGGAAGTGGCCGTTTAGTCCACAGATGTAGGCCCATCGTGGTGGCCCCCATTGTCGGCTGTGAGCCGAGCAGCAAGAAGACCGTCTTAGCTGCCCGTCCCCCACCAAGCATGTGGGAATGACTTGGGGGGGGGGAGTCTCTTCTACCGACCTCTCCAACAGCCATGAGGAAGGCTGGCAACTTACCTGTGGGAGTCATCGGGGCTCTGGAGGGGCTGGGACAGGCAGTGGCGTGGAGTGGCAGTAGGCACCAGCTTCAGTGCAGGCTGAGGCTGGGCCAGGAGCAGCAGCAGCACAAAGTGGCAGGGCCACAGTCACCTTGAAGCGACAGGGCCTGAGTCTCTGTCCTCTCTCCTGAGGTGAAGTTCTGAGGTGGATTTTGGTGCGTGCTGCTTCTGTGGGCGGGACTCAGGCAACGCAGCCAGTAGATAGGGAGTCCTTCTGAGTGATACATCAGGGAGCTAACCTATTTGAGAGTGCATGGAATGTTCTGGAGAGTGCCACTCCAAAACACAATTATTATATAGAGAGATAATTGTTCATCCTTTAGGGCCCTTTAGGGCAGAGGTGTTGAACTCATTTCTTACAAGGGCACTTTGTCTGGCTGGGCCATTTGTGCCATAAAATTTAGTGCCATGCAGTGTTCCCTCTAAGCTGAGTTAGTGTGAGCTAGCTCACAGTTTTTTAGCCTCCAGCTCACACATTTTTGTCTTGGCTCAGGAAGGATGGCTCCAGAGCAAACTGATTTATGCAGTAGCCAAATGCCTCGCTCACAACTTTAATGCCAGCAGCTCACAAAGTAGAATTTCTGCTCACAAGACTCCGCAGCTTAGAGGGAACATTGGTGCAATGTACCAGAGATATAAACTTTATAAAGGACACAGGCAAACCCAATTACTGATATTATTTTTTACTCAAAATACAAATAAAAGCAATGGATTCCTGGGAGTGAAAACAATTGATTTACTGGGGAGTCCACAAAAGCCCCAATAAATGTATTTAATCATATGCAAGACTAGTTTTTTCCCCCAAGGGATACCATAAAAGGAAGAGTACCTTATGTTTCTATACATACTAGTTGCTTGTGGGCTGGGTAAGAACCCCAGACGGGCTGGTTCCGGCCCCCGGGCCTTATGTTTGACACCCCTGCTTTAGGGCATAGCAGTGTGATCTCTCCCTCCTCTTCTTCCCAGTGTTTCAGATCATTATTCCTGC
The DNA here is from genome assembly GCF_001447785.1 of Gekko japonicus. Lineage (NCBI taxonomy): Eukaryota > Metazoa > Chordata > Lepidosauria > Squamata > Gekkonidae > Gekko > Gekko japonicus. The sequence continues at coordinate 462,887 of NW_015164669.1, forward strand.
AGTGTAACTATTTACCTTAAGAAAGGATGGTTTGTTTGACATATGTTGATAACCTTGCTATTGTTATTATGAATTATTAGAAGTGTTCTTAAATAATATAGTGCTTTGTGCAAGTTAATCATTAATGCTTTCAGGAGTGGGCTTTAATTGTTGCTGAGAATGTTACCTTCGCCCCCCAACAGAAACTGGCTTTTTTGCTCCCCACAGTTCTGAAACTTTAAACAGGCCCCTGTTGGTAATCTTTTGGGATTATTTTTTGCTTTCAGTATATGTCTTATTTAAGGTTGGCAAACTGTCCCCTCCATTTTCTTTGCTCACTTCACCTGCAGTGGAGAAGAAAGTAGCTTGACAACAGCTGCCTAAGAAATCTGCCAATTTAGAAAATTTATTGTAACTGATACAAGTCTGTGTTTGCTTATTTTGAATTGAAGGTTTCTTTTGACGCTTCTAATCTCACTAAAGACTTTATCACATGGTATGAAAGTGTACCTCTGGGCTCCGATTATCAAGGAAAGTTGCAATAGCATTTGACAGATAACTAGTACTCTAGTCTCTGCTATGCATTTTATTTATATCAGACCACAAGGAATGTCTCCCTCTTAAAGTTCATGGAAAAGTGTTCAAGGTCTGCAGTAGAGAAAACAATCTGGACAAAAGAACAGAGAAAAAAACCCCTGCTTCTTCTTTTTGACATCCGTAGGCAAAAAAGGGAAAGCTATCTTGTGCCTTTGAGAAAAGATAACAGAAAATGTTTTCCCTTTTTCTATGCTACCTTTTATGCAAACCAGAATAAATGTATGTATTTAACATAGACCCAGTTTTGTTCTCACTATATGAGAGCTCCTGAGCTAAATGTTATAGAGCACTAATTCTTGCGCTATACTCTGCAGACCACCAGAGTGCTTTCAGGTGGTCCATATGTCCAAAATAGAATACAATAGCAAAGCTATTGTCAGACCACTGACAATTACAATGACAAAAATGTGTCTGTGATGGACAAAAGACACTAAAATGACTAATAGACATATTTAGACTGGGAAAAGCACAATGGGAAAAAAGATTCAGATATCAAACTTCTGTGGTATCAATATTTACAACTTAAACATTTGTCAGAAAGCTCAGAGATCAGAGCAGGGTTGCTATGAGAGCTAACTAGATTTGAACAATTATTAAAACAACAACCATCGCAAAAGATTAATCTCTAGAATTTATGAAATCTTAAACACTAATGGGGTTTAAGCGCTAGTCAAATTCCTGCTCTGATAGAGGGCTGCCAGCTCTGGATTGTGAAATTCCTGGAGATTTTGGAGGTGGAGCATGGGGCGGGCGGGGTTTGAGGATTCGAGAGACCTCAGTGGAGATATGATGCCATAGGATCCACCTTTCAAAGCAGCCATTTTCTCTAAGGGAATTGGAGACTGACAGCCCTACCTTGCGGGACAATGTGTTTTAATGGATCATTTAAAGACAACCGAGGCCTAGCTTCAATAACTTAGGCTTTATTGGGCAACTGTGGAACAAGCTGTATAACTCCTCCCTTAGTACTCTGACCCCCGAGCAGAAGATGCATTTCTAGGTCCTTACTGACTAGATAGTCATTTTTACACATGCCAGTCTCCAAATGGTGGCTGGAGAGCTCCTAAAATGACAACCGGTCTCCAGGTAAAAGAGGTCAATTCCCTTGGAGAAAATGGCTGCTTGGAAGGTGGACTTTATGGCATTATTACCCCACTAAAGTCTCTGCCCTGCCCAAACCCTGCCTTTCCCAGGCTCCACCTCCAAAATCTCCAGGAATTTCACAATCCAGAGCTGGCAACCATATCTATTGGCCAGAATAACTATCTGTTCTAACACAAGGGATCCTGAGGGGCAATCAGGAGATCTGCAAGAGGAGAGCAAATGCCCCCCGGGAGAAGTACTTTACAATATTTTCTTTGTCCATAACCAGGGGCTTGCAACCTGTGGCTCAGTACCAAACAAAATATGGCTCTTTTAAAAATATAATCAAATTGTTAAGTTAAAATGGACAGGTAGGTGGGATGCTAGAATAACCAGCATGTGGAGGCGGTGTCAAGCAAATAATTTTCTGGGTCTAAAGGGCTTCTTAGAGATGCTTTACAGAAAGGTAAATGTTCAAAAGGATTCGTTGCCAGTAATCCAAATATGTACCATGCACACGTGTAAGCCAATTCACTAAAAACCGTATTCATTATGCTCCTATGTATTTTTTTTAAACTTGCGATCTTGCACGTACTACCTGATAAAGGACTCACAAAAACCAGCGTTTGGGCTGTAGAAAAGCTATGCATGATAAATCATCATGTCAATTATCAGTAATGCTAAATTGTATAGTTTCAGTTATGCAAATAGGCTTTCTTATTTGGGCCCTTTTCTCTCTTGCTTTGGATTTGGCTGCAGTTGGATTCTATAACTGTAGAAGGTTACAGGTCCCTGGTCAGTACTTGATCTATTTACTTATATTTATCTTCCACTTCCACAAGAACGTGAACAATTTGCATATGATCCTCAGGTGGTCTCACTAGATCTGATTAGGTTAGGCAGTAAAAATTGTGTTCTGCATTACTTCAGTCCATTCCTTATTCTGTGTATATATAATTGTGGGACAACTGCCAAGAACTCTTATCATTGTATTGCATTATGAAGTCTGGTCACTGTAAATTCTACTACACTATAAATAGTTTCATGTGGGTAGCTATGCTGGTCTGCAGTATAAGAGCAAGATCTGAATTCAATCTCTCCTTATATATAATTGAATAGTGGGTGCCAAAGTTCTAATTCTAAAATGCACTCCCTTAGTGTATGGCTGATGGCAATGCTCCTCAGCATTTATCGCCACCAATCAGAAGGCAAAGCCCGAGTCCCGCCCACACCACAACTGCTGCGACAACCTGGTCTTTTGCATATGGAAGCTGATTGGACTTCAGTCCATTCCACACCTCAAACTCCCCCCCCCCCCCGCAAGGCAGTTGGAATTTTCAGTTGCATAACATACCTCATAGGGGAGAGGAGAATGGGTAACAATGGTTACCACTCTAAAGGTGAAGGCTACAGATAACTCAAACATACAAATGCTCTTCAGGTAGCAGAGATCAGTCCCTCTGGAGAAAACAGTGGACTCTGTCATTAAACCCTGCTGAGGTCGCCACAGGAAACTGACACTGTTTGCCCAAAGCCAGAGCACTCTCCCAGAGCCTCTTTCTAGATCCCGTTGTATTTATTTCCGCAACGGGCATTATTTCTAGTAGCATCATAAAGCTCAACAAGATTTTCAGAGTATAAGATTATGAGAGTCAAAGCTCCCTTCATCAAATAGGAATGGAGTTCCCCGAGCCCTTCTATCCCAACAAACCAAAAAGGGAAAAAAAAAATGCCAGGTGATAGGTGGATGGTTTATTATCATACAAAACCTCTACATATCTCACCATGCAGGCTTCATCAGGGGGATCAGAGAATTCACCCAGCACTAGACCATAAACCATTCACCTATCACCTGGCATTCCCCCCCCCCCTTTTGGTTTGCTGGCACATTGCTGGGTGTAGCCCAGTTTTTCTTCACTCTTCTATCCTAGTCAGAAGGCTGGAGGGATGTTGCAAAGAAAGGAGTCAGGATGCAAAGGTACAGTTCAAAGTGTAATCAGCTGTTTAGAGCAGGGGAGAGATGCTTGCGGCAGAAAATCAGCATTTGTAGTGAGGTAAGAATCCTAAAGGGAGCTGCGGGGGCTCAAGCGGTTAAGACGCTGAACTGCAGGCTGGAAGGTCGGTAGTTCAGCAGTTTGAGACCCGAGTGCCGCATGACAGAGTGAGCTCCTGTCTTTGGTTCCAGCTCCTGCCAACCTAGCAGTTCGAAAGCAAGAAATTGCAAGTAGATAAATAGGTACCACTTAGGTGGGAAGGTAACAGCATTCTGTGCATCTTGGCGTTTAGTCATGCCAGCCACATGACCACGGAAACATCTATGGACAGCGCTGGCTCTTCAGCTTGGAACCGGAGATTCTTAGAACACCTGAATGGACCTCCTTATAGGAAGTATATGGATGTGTTCCATAAGCTCTCGGTCTCTCCCTTTCTCTCTCTGTTTGTTTAATTCAGACCTCTGTTGTATACTTCAGATTCAGTTATAACAGGTTTATCTACCTGTAGTTCACACATGCTTTAAACATTTTTTTAAAATTCTTGTTTGTGCAAGATCGATTTCACATAAGGTGATATTAATTAAGGCCACTTGAAGTGGAGAAGAGTCTGCCTTGGTGGAAGATCATCTTGCATTTTTAAGGCTGCTAATTAGAGTTTCTTTCACTCCAGTCCTGAGCTTGTGTTTAAGGACTTTGTGTATAAACTAGAATTTGTGTACCCATCATACAACTATGTCTGCTGAAAATAATACCTGTGATGAGGAACTAAAGTAAACATTATGTGAGGGAGCTTTTTGCTGCTGCTATGTGGATATTGACAAGGATTAACAGTCATTGTAGATCTGTATTATAGGGTTTCCATATACTCACTGGGGGCACTCCAGCAGACAGCAGGGGGTCAGATGGGAATGGTGCCTGTCTGGTGGACTCAAATGTGCAATGTCAATATAGTTGGAGCCATTCCCATAAAATGTTTTAATTCACAATTACAGGGATAACAGAAATATGTAATGTGCATGGTTTGTAAGATCTGCACTACTGGCAAATGGCTTGCTGTCTTCCTTTGTACATAGATAGATTTTAATCAGTAGTGGAACTAAACTGTCAGATGTACGGGTATTTGTCTCACACATACACCATCTTGAAGGGCTCTCCAAAGTATAACATTTAGTGAATGCCTGAGATGATGTTCGCTGTCAATGAATGTCTAAAATTTATTTCACATTTATATCAATGTGGTGTCCATGTTCTGTGTTGATTTTATGTGGCATCAGAATAGAAACCTCAGGATACAGAAATCCTGACAAGACTGTCTGGAGATACATAAACATACAAAAAATCCTTGACTTAGCTGCTGCAGCTATAATCTGCATATTATTGCTACTACAACACCATACAAAGTAGAGGCCTAGATTTGGGAGCCCAGCCTGCAAAGACCACAAGGTGAGTTCCGATAATCTTTAAGAACTTTGAATTGCAGCCATGGCTACCCCACCCTCTTTCCAAATAGAAATCTGAATGGAATTTGATCTGGGATCTTGAAAAAACGGGTCCTGAAAAATCCTGGAGATATTCAGGATTAACAGGGAATTTCAAGAGCTGGAGTTTGCCGGTTTCCAAGGCTGTCTCCCCCTGCCATGTTTCTGTATCTCCTGGATCTTGGTATCAGCTTGCCAGACCGCTTTAGATAGGATTCTGTCACTTTCAAGTGTGGTGTTTTTAAGTTTGTTCTTTACTGGAATTGGTTTGTGTTGGCTTGGTTTTTGCTTTGTTGATTCTAATGTTTTACATTGAGATGTTCAAGTTTTACATAGTTTGACATTCTTGCATTTTAAATAGTTTAATATTCTCCAGTGTTACATAGTTTTAGATTCTTTATGTTGCATAGTTTCAGATTTTCAGGTGTTACATTGGTTGGGCTTAGCAATAGCTTCAATAGCATTTTATTGGAGGGAGATTCTCAGGCTTTACATTTTTGTGATTCCCCCCCCCCCTCTTTTGTAGGAAACAGTGGAGGATGGCTGGGGGCATTTTATTTAGATGCCCATAGAACGGGACCCCTTGGTCCAAATCACTTGAAATTGAGGGGTTATTTAAAGGATAGGCACCAGCATGTGCCCTGAAACTTGGTGCCAGTACCCTTAAAAACACCCCCCCAGCCCGCTGGAAAGTTTCCCCATAGGGCATAATAGAGTAAAAAAATATTGCTCCCTCCAGGAATACCAAAATCTTTGGCTCTAATACACCTGGATCCAAAAAATCCCTGATTTTTTGCACCCCTCTTCCCAGAAGGTATGATGAAATTGTTCAAAACAGTCAAAGATGAGCTCGTTAATCACCTTGCCACAATATAACCTCTCAACAGGTCTGATTTCACTCTTACCCACAAAGCATGGAGACTCTGTGTCTGACAGCGACAATAGTGGAGCTATAGGCACATGGGTTAGGAACTTGCCAGGGTCAGGCTAGAAGACAATGACAGCCACCTATCTAAGGCAATAGAAAATGACCCAAGTTCATACCCAAGAGCCAAGGCCAGTCCTCCAGAGTTCTCAAAAGAGACAATAACAGGCTGTTCTCAAGAACAGCTTTTTACGAGATCACAGTTGAACATAACTGTCCTACTGGATCAGACCATGGGTTAATCTAGACTAGCATCCTGTTTCACATGTCAGCCAAACAGTTTTTATGGATGGCCAGCAAATGGAGCATACTCTGAGGTTGTCTCTTAGTACTGGTAATCCAGAGCTTTGCTGCTTCTGGATATGGATGTTCCCTTTAGTCACCATCACTAGTAGCCATTGATGACTCCATTAAGCTCTCATCCACTTTTATAGCAATTTATGCTTGTGGGCATCACTGCATTTTCTGGCAGTGAATTCAACAATTTAATTACTTACTGAATAAAGAATTCTTTCTGTCTGTCTTGAATCTATTGCCCATCCACTTAATTGAGTACTCCAATTTATAGCATTATGGTAGAGAGAAACAAAGTTTTCTCTATCTACTTGCAATATTCACCTTTATTCATTGCAATAGTCACCTTTATTTTCAACCCTTTTCCTAACAATCTCTAGCTTGGCGATTTCCCTTTTCACCACCTCTGCACACCTAGCTGACATTCTAACCAAGCTATCCACTACAAAAACAAGTTATCATTCTTTCTCATCTGAAGCTATTGAATGTGGGAGAAAGGCACCCTAAGACTGAGAAAGATGCTACATTTCTGGGCTCCAGCAAACAAAGTCAGAAACCAACTAGGGCAGCACCTGTGGGAATGACTATATGAGTCTGGCATCACGTAAAATGATAAATGTCAGTTTTATAAAAAGGAAAGAAAAGTTCTTGGCCAAATTATTGATGGCACAGGGGTCAGCTCATATCCAGAGAAAGTGGAAGTCATCTCTCAGATGGTTCAAACTGTCAGCAATGTATTTAGGCTCATGGGCATGATAGCACACCTAAGAAATTTCCTACCCTATTAGTCAGTGGAGTCAAAACCACTGAGAGATCTTTAAATCCACAGGGGAGATGAACAAAAAGCAGCTTTCAGTCACATAAAAAGAGACCTAGGCACAGCTCCACTTTTAGCTCTGTATAACCTAAATAAAGCTATCAGCGTTTCAGCAAATGCTTCATCATATGGAATAGGAACCGTCATTATCCAGGAATAATCTCCATCATGTTGGCACCCTATAGTTTATGTCTTATAGACACTCAGTTCTACTGAACAAGCTATATGATAAAATAGAAAAAGCACCCTGGTGTCCTGAGAGCATTTCAGTGGGTTTCTTCCATGAAAGACATTCCACATAAAAACAACCATGAATTCTTACTTGCTCAGCTGCATACCAAAAATTTGGATGAACTACCTCGAAGAATACAATTCTGGATTAAACTAATAAAGTTTCACTTCACAATCACAAATGTACCAGCAGGTCCCTAGCTAGCCATAATAAAAATTAAAAAATAATGACATATGAAAACAAAATAAGGCACCAAAAAGAGACAGACTAGATCTATATCAGTCAGTTCAGTTTCAGTTAGCCTTTATTGGCATAAAACAATACCTTAAAAGAAGATTTCTATATCAGTCAATAAAGAATGTGTTTTACCACATCAAATCTCATCTTTGCTTGATTTTGCAGCTCTGAGAGGTTGTGTCAGATTTTGGTCCAAGTGTGATGTGCTTAAAACACACACAGTTGATCTTAGCCAAAAGGCTATGATTAATAAACTTGGAGGTAGTTTTCAACCCTTTCTGAAAGGTGCTGAAGAGCTGTATTTGCTAAGGTTGCAAAGCATAGTGAGTGTCTCAAATAAGCATGTGGTTCTTAACTGTTATATTTGATAAACTGTGTTATTTTGGAAAATAATACTCTCTTGGATATTTTTCTTTCCTTGAAGCAATTTCATTGTTGCCAGACAAGCCACAAGGGACATTGTTGTTTCTTGACTTGGACCTTCCCCAGTTCTTCACCTGGAAGAATGCAGGAGACGGATTTATGAGGCAAGGGTTCTGCTCAGCTACATGAGCACACCTCATAGAGGCTGGGGAGACTCCCACTTCCTTGGTCAACATGCTTGGCAACAAAGCTTACAAATAATAAAACACATGAGATGCCTCTGACAAAGGATCAGGATCCTCCCCTCCCCCTAAGAAGATTTCCAGATAGAGAAAAACTATCACCAGCATTCCTGAGAGATTATATAACATTTGGAGGTCTACAAGTTGGAAAGTGCTGGTAGTAAACTGGACAGAATAATCTCTGACATGAATCTGAAGGTTCATTGAATCCACCCTGACCTTTGTAGGATGTTACCGTGTTCAGTGTGGGAAAAAATTATTGTGTGTTGTGTTTGTGTTGTCATCCTTCCACCTCAGAAAGAAGAATGTGATGCTAGCCATAAATAAAAATTGGGGTAGTAGGTATCACTACTAGTGTTCCCTCAAAGCTGTGGAGTCTTGTGAGCAAAAATTCTACTTTGTGAGCTACTGCCATTCAAGTTGTGAGCGAGCAATTTGGCTACTGCATAAATCAGTTTGCTCTGGAGCCTGCCTTTCTGAGCTGAGACAAAAATGTGTGAGCCGGAGGCTAAAAAACTGTGAGCTAGCTCACACTAACTCAGCTTAGAGGGAACACTGATCACTACACAAGGAGGCTAGAGGTAGGAGGGTTAAATCCAGTCTCTCTTGACTGTATACCAGGCATATGAATCCCATTGTGCTGGTTGCTGCCTGGTGGAATATGCTAGCAGCATTATCAGAGATGGAGCAGTTTAAATCAGCAGCTTCTTGCTAACCGAGTACCTCTCCAGAGGTCTCTTTCCCCCTGCTTCCCATTTAATGACAGAATGATTGGGAGTATCTTTACTTTGAGCACAGCCTTGCATTAAATTATGTGTTGAAAAGACCAGTGCTTGAAAAGACCAGTGCTTGCCCTTGGAGCAGGCGCTGGTGTTTGTCCGCACCCCCCACACACACCTTGGAGGAAGCACGAGGGTGGGGTGAGCCAATTGGGGCTCTGTGTGGGAGCACTGGCCAATCAAGGGCTGGCTCAATGGCCAGGTCTGGTGGCAGCCACTCTCCCTCCTCAGTTGGGCCCAGCGTGCTCTCTGCACCCCCCTGCCCTTTTTTTAGACCATGTGGGATTAGCTAGTTGCCAGTTTGGGGGGCTGAGCAGAAATTTTTTGGGCCTCACTCAGATTGGCACAGAGGGAGGCCTTTTTTTACCTGCTCCTCATGGTCAGAGTGGGTGAGGTATAAATAGGCCTGGGCCCTGTTCACACGCGGCATTTGCAGCGGGAGAGGCACGAAAGTTGGGCGGAATATACGGCGCGATCACAAGGACACATCTGGCAAGCGTAGCACACCCATCGCCGACCTGTAGCATCCGCCCGAAGATCTGGAGTTAAAAAATACCTAGGAAAGCCTACTAGCAAACGGTTTGCTACGGACCGTCGACGGAATACCTACGTCTGATCACTCAAGCGTGCTCTTGACGCATGCTGAAAACATGCACCGACAAACAAAACCCCACTTTGCCCCCCCCCGGCGTCTGATCGCGTTCTGGTGCGTTAAATTTCGCCGGCGCAAAAAGCCACGCCTCCCCCCGTATTATCTGGCCCATGTGACCGGGGCCCTGGTAAAGCTGGTTAGGCCCTAACTGGGAAGGTGGGGAAAGCATGGGTTGGCAAGCACCCCAAGGTATCAGTGATGGGGAGGTCCTCAAACTGGGTAGAAGAGAAGAAGGAGAAATTGGATTTATACCCCGCCCTTTGCTACCCAAGGGAGTCTCAGAGCAGCTTACAAACTCCTTCCCCTTCCCCTCCCCACAACAGACACCCTGTGAGGTAGGTGGGGCTGAGAGAGCTCTGACAGAAACTGCTCTTTTTCAAGAACAGCTGTGCCAGAACTAAGGCTTGCCCAAGGTTATCCAGCAGGTGCAAGTGGAGGAGTGGGGAATCAAACCCAGTTCTCCCAGATTAGAGTCCTCGCACTTAACCACTACACCAAACTGGGTACCTATGGGGTTGTGGGAGCATATGATGAGCCTTAAGGCTTTGCAGTCATGGGCTGGAATGTGCCTCCCCTCCCCTCTATGCACGGATGTGTGGGCCATGACAAGTAAAGTCCGGAAGGATCTTGAACCTGGCTCTGAGCTGGGGTGGGTTTGCCCTGTTAGGAGGCTTGCTTTGCAAGCACAATGCAACCCATGCTTTAATGTGTTAATTAGATGGTGTAGATCAGTTTATGCATAAATAAAATTCCCAGTTCAACACATGACTTGTGTTTCATTTGAGGGGTGGGTGGGTAAAGCAAAGTTCAGCACTAGTTGAGCTTCAGGTTCACTATAACCGGGTTGTTTTTGGATGGCTTTGCTATTCTTTCCAAACTGCCTTTAACAAACTCCTGAAAACAACTGAATGTGATTGTAGATGAGGTCTTGTTAGTACCATATCATGTCTTACTTTTCAAGTAAAGAAATCTAAGAGCAGGCAGAGCAATAATGTTTCAATTCAGTGAAGCTCACAGTTCTGATGGCTGGATTGGGAACTAAAGTTATGGTATAATTGGAAATCCATTTATACCTGTAAGATAACTTATCACCTTTATGGCACACTTCATCTTTAAAGTGTTCCATGAACATTATTAAGAACCAACACTAGGCTTTTTCATCACATGCTGAGTGAACTTGAGTTACACGAGGACAGATATACAACAGTAGAACAGCTACAGGGATACAAAGATAATTCTAGGAAATAAGGAACACAATATTGACTTACTGAAATGTGTCAGCTTTCCCCATAAGGCAGAATAGTTTGTAGATATTTTGAGATGCTTTAAAATTTACATATTGGTTAGATTTTTTTAAAAAATGATAAATCAGAAGTCCAATCATAGGATGCACTATGCAAAGCAAAAAAAGTGGAGAAGCTCAGTTCAAGGACTCTGTGACTAATGAAGTAGAAGGTACAACTACCTCCTAAGAGCTGCCAGAGTCACAAGTCAGTACAGTCCATGTGAGCAGTTGCTCACAACTGAGCTTAGAGCAGTTTTGATGGAGGACGATGGGGAAGTTGCAACCCTAAGTAACTTTCATCCAGATATAGAGAGCTGGGGCATTCCTCCCTACAGGGTTGGAGCCATGTTGCAACTTCAGAGCTGAAAAATCCATTGCAAAAGCCCATAGTTCAAATAATTGCATAGGCTGTTGCATAAGTGACCACACTATTCCATACTTAGATCATGAAATATATTAGGCATGTATATTTCTATTTGCCTGTGGCTAGTAAAAATCCCTTTAAGACTGTGGAAGGTTTTAAGTTAGAAGGTAGCTGGTTCTTTTCAACCGTCCTTTCAGGTTGTCAGTGACTGACTGAAATAGTTATGCGCGATCAAGAGAAATGTTTGTGAGCTTGTAAGTTTTTTGCATAGCTGAAGTATCTTTTTAAATCAAAAATTGTTTAGGCCCACTGTGCATACACCACAAAATAGGATGGGACTATATGGCTATTGCTTCTGACCCTATTAGCAGATTATGGTTGCGGTCACAAGCGCCAGAAAAAAACAGGGGGGAAGTGAGGCTATTTCCTCCAGAGGAATTTGACTTGCAGTTGTACGATCACACAGTCCTTGGAAGCTGCGGGCACAGCCCGCCACTGCATGATCAGACCCAACCGTGGGTGAGTCAGGGTTGGTTTTTTCCCATTTGTTTCCGATGTGCTTAAACAAGGAATCGATTAATCACATGTCCGCACTGAGGGCTCCCTATGGAGTTTGCGATGATTTGCATACTGAGAAGGGGGGAAGTCGGGATGGCCTGATCAGACTATCCTGATGCCATGAGAGCACACTGTAGTGATCAGACAGGGGAAAGTCCGTCCATGGCCCGTCACAACCCGTTTTCTACCGGATTTCCCCCGGTGTCTTTTAACTCTGCTGTTGCCGAGTTACTGATGGCTGCGGGGCGCTTCCCAGATGATGTTGTCTGATTGTGCCCTTTAAATCCGCCCGGCATTTGCACCTATGGTGGGTCTAATTGTGCATATGATCGCAGCCTATGAAACATCTTTCACTATTATAAGTAACAGGAAGGCAGCAGATATTTTGAGGGTACCCACAATATATCCCTGGTATTGATCTGGAGCTGCGGTGGCTCAAGTGGTTAAGACGCTGAACTGCAGGCTGTGGAAGGTCGGTAGTTCAGCAGTTCGAGACCCGAGTGTGCCGCATGACGGAGTGAGCTCCTGTCTCTAGTTCCAGCTCTTGCCAACCTAGCAATTCGAAAGCAAGAAATTGCAAGTAGATAAATAGGGACCACTTCGGTGGGAAGGTAACAGCGTTCCGTGCGCCTTGGTGTTTAGTCATGCCGGCCACATGACCACGGAAACGTCTTCGGACAGCGCTGGCTCGTCAGCTTTGAAACAAAGATGATCACCGCAACCCTAGAGTCGGATTCGACTGGCTTTCGAGCAAGGGAACCTTTACCTCTACCTTTTATATTGATCCACTGGCTCAACTAAAAGCTTTCCACTACTTCAAGCAGTACCACAGAAATGTCCATTTCTAAAATGATTTCTGAAGTTGAATTTCAGATGACGTCCTCTTGTTTTTCTGTCCCTGGTGGAGCTTGAATGTTTTGTTTGGAAAATATCTGGTTAGAGTTTCTCATTACTGGAGTTCCTCCATGTTATGATATCAACAATGGTGATATTAGTATACACAGCAGTGGCTTCTTCGTGTCCCCAACTGCAGTGATCTGAGAACCTTTTGCTTGAAAAGATCAGCTCCTGATACCTGCAGACTTCATGCGATGTCAATTCAAGACCTCATCAGCAGGAGAAGTTCCCAGGGACAAGGAAGCAGAGGGTGCGGTTGGGACAATGCTAGTTTCCCCCCAACATACACTGCAGTTTCCACGAAGACTCAGTTGAAACTGTCTTACTTGTTTCCCATTGATGTAGCCATCTAGTCTCCCGCCACAGTCCCGAGAGTGGGCTACCACAAGCTGAATACCCGTCTTTATCACTTGCAGCCAAAGCCGATCTTGCTGGTTTTCAACAGGTCTTCCTTCCATTTCAGTCCGCTTCATCTTGCTGTGCAAATCTGTTTTTCTTTACAGTCATCTTCTTAAAAAAGCATCAAATTATTTTATTGAAAACAATAATGCTGGCTATGAGACATTTAGCCTGCAAGTGTTTGTCTGAGCCATTTAAAAAGTTCTGGTGTGCACACTGTGTCTTGAAAACCCTGAAAGCTTTCCCCCCCCTCCTTCCACAGCAGGATCTAGAGGGCTATATTAAATTTCAGACCAATACTGACATCTGCTCGAAGTTCATATAAGCATCTATATAATATTTATATACGCACAGTCATACTAGAAGCATGCAGTGGTAAATGCTGCATTTCAAATTCATATATATATCTTTTGCTAGGATCCTTTATTCCTCTCGTTTTTCAAACTGGCAAGGATTCTGCTTCTCATGGAAACTTGGCTTATTGGCTCAAAGGAAAGCATAGTCTAGATAATCACAAGTATTTACATATGTATAAATGAAATTCCTACTCAGCTTGCTGATTGTGCTTCAGGGGAGACAGTTGTGCTTCCCCACCCCTCCGCAGTTCCTCTCTCTCCCCCCCTCCACTTTTTTGACAGCCAGTTAATAAAGACTCAACAATAAGCAGCTGCTTGTGATGTCATTTGGGACTTTGTCCACAGAGCTTGTATTTACAAGTAGAGAGCAGGAGAAAAGCGAACTGGCAGCAAATTTCATGTCTGCAGTTTACAGTAGGACTTTCAGCAGTGCTCTTGATGAACTTGAAAGCTAACTCTGTCCTCCTCGGTGCAGCTTTTTTAAGGACTTGGTAAATAAACACAGCATACACTCAAGAGACTTTTGGATGGCAGCAAACTTTCTTATGGTTTGGATTTGTCTAGTACTGGAGTTGTTTTTTTTTTTTTAAAGCAGAGCAACGACAAGTAAGGGGCTATTTTGCTTGTTTCCCCCCCTCTACTAACACTTCAATCAGATTTGCACAGCTTGCATCCTTTTAACATTTCTGTATTTATTTCTGTTTCTTCATCACGACTTGGGGGTTGCATTTAATTACAACAGCAGCAAGTGTGCTGCCATTAGGCAGAATTACAGCCATACATTTCAATATGCTTTATGTATTTTCTCATAAAAGAGGGATGTTGCAGAGTCTGACTTTTCTGCTTGTGTTTTATACGGTGATGTTTAAGCTGTTTCCTTTTTTCCAGTTTAATAGTTTGATCTGTGTACAGTTTTTAAGGCTTAATATCATTGTGTGTATTTTCGACATTGGCCAAGTGAAGAACTTTAACATTCCTGTCCTTGTGGTTTCTGTGTTAAAGCTCAGGTCATATTAGAATGTTGAAGGACTGTTTCCAGATTTGACATAATGAGGCTTATAAATCAGGCTTATCCTGATCCACCACATAAATTTTGGGAAAGTTAGAAACATGAAAGATATCTGTGTTTCACTGCAAAAACCTCTGCAGGAAAGTTTATTTCTGGTGATATTAGTAACTGAAGTAGTAATGGAGCAGCTAATTCTGTACAGTGAGAAGGACTGAACAGGGTGTATGTGTCTTATGTATATGGTTATAAAATTCTATAAGGCTGATGACCTCTCCCTTTACATACTAGAAGTGTCCTTTAAAATAATGAATGACAGATTCACACCATCCTTCCCCCTACATGCCCTGTGGCTGAAGATCAAAGGACCTCATGATCAAAAAGTGGGATATAATAATGGATAAATAGCTCCTGCACCACCATTTGTATCTTCTTTGATGAATGTGATTCCAGGATGCACTTGAAGGATGGATTCTGTATATTCCTTCCAGTGATTGACTATTCAGTAGTTGTATCAGCCAAACCAAAAACTGTAACTTGAGGTACCTTGTATGGTCCCTATTTTCCTCCATAATAAACAGTTAAATCCATATAAAATTCATAAGCTTGACAAAGCCTTGATTTTCTCAGTTTCTCTCTCTATTACTTTTATTTTCAAAATACTGATAAGCCAATCAGAGTAAAGTGTTCATGCATATTCTATTCTGCTACAAATCTCTAACCACTAAGAATACTAGCTACAAGGATATTAATGGATGTCAGGGCAAAGGAACTACTGTTACGGACATGTTTCAAACCACTTCTTCATACCTTCAGACCACCACATCCTTCAGGGCACATATACCGCTGATCGTTGTGAGATATTAAAGAAGTAACCTCCTCAAATTAAACTGCAGAAAAAGAACACCCCACCCTGCAAGGGTGTAGACTTTCCAATTTCCCGGGTGGGGGGGGCTGGGGCTGGGCCAGAGGGATTGCTTTGCTAGGAGCAAGGGTGGCTCCTGGGGGAGGCTGAGCACCTTCCTGAAAATTTCGACCTTCACTGTAACTCTTTGTTTCCCTCTCCCTGCAAGGTCTTAAATTCCTGTCTCTACTGAATACTGAACAAGGCCAGTTCCCAAGCAACCACTTGGGGAGGGGCACAGTAAAGATGGGGCTGATGCATCACCCTGGCTTTGCTGACTCTAACTCACTAGCAGTATAGGAGGTAACTGCTATCACTGGCAGGGAATGCACCACAGGCAGTGTCACCGAGAAGGGGGGATATGGGAGTGGGGATTCCGGGGCCCATGTGTATCAGGTTGTCTGATGTCACAGCTTTCATTTTTAAAAAGTAAGTCTCTATCCCTTTCCATTGTGGAGGTATGCTTTCCCCTTACATCTCTGCAGGAATAGAGACTTACCATTCTTAATGAATTTTGGGAATTAAGAGAATCTGGTACACATGTTTGTTATAATCTTATACTAATATGATATCCTAGTTCCAGTTAAAAAAAATTAAGCCTCCTATGGTAGGGGGAGATGATGGCTGCTGTGGGGACAATCTTGAGGAAAATCTGTGAGACTCAGTTAATGTGCTTCCTCTCCATGGAGGATACAACTGACTTTTCGCATCCCCCCAATTTTCCTTCCCCGATAAACATCTTTACATTGTTGTGAGGTGGCTTTTTTGTTTGGGATGATTGGAAATATCAGGTATTTGTCAGTTGAGTATTTTTCGAAAGAGACTGGTGTCTCATGTCATTCAATGAGGCGTCTTCCCAGAGAATTGGTATCTCATCTGTATTTAATGTGTAGAGCACTTCAGTATTCTGGTTAGGTACCTTGGCTTGGAAGTCTTTCGGATTCTGTACGTTCATTTTTTCCATACCACATCCTAGTGCAATGTGCGCAGCGTAAAACATAAGTTAAGTAGAACAGATTCTTTAATAATCCTGTCTCTTTTCCTTTACTGTTTCTTGCCTAACAAACCATGATTATTCTATTCATGATATCAGGGTGCTGAGTGATTTGTTTTGTTATGATATCTGGTTTGAATCAGGATCACTTAGGGTGGTCCACATGAAATCTTTGTCTGGGGACCCATGGTGGCTCTTGGTAGCCCTACCCACTGCTAGCTGAGTCAAAGCCAAGCCCCTGACCAATGCTTCACGGGCTTGGATTAGACCTGGCCACCAGCAGTGCAGGAGCAGGAAAGGATGGGTGTATTCACTTGGAGCAATGCATTAGCTTGAACCAACCCTGGTGCTGAAACTGTTCTCTTGACTGGCTGCAGTATATGATAGCCCTGTCCATGTATACTGGGTTTTTATCCCTGGCTATGGAAAAGGAAATATCACCTTATGTTTCTAATGTATTATCAGTCAGCAAAGGGAGACTTTTTTTTTTAACTGTTCAGGGCTGCTGAGCGCTTCAGGGGCAACTCAGGCAAAGGTTTGCCCTGCTCTCCATACTACCCAAAGCAAGGAGCAGGAGAATTTGACTTAAACCAAGGAGCATGGGGGGGGGCAACAGTGGGAGGGTTTCTAGTGTCTTGCCCCCACTGCTTGACCTCATGATGGCACCTGGCATTTTTGGCCACTGTGTGACACAGAGTGTTGGACTGGATGGGCCATTGGCCTAATCCAACATTGGCTTCTCTTATGTTCTTATGAGAAAGTAAACTGTCTAACTTGCCAGACTTCATGGGTGGCCAGGCCCTCTTTCTGTCCTCCTCTCCCCTTGTTCTGCAGCCCTAACGTTTCTGATCACCTTTGGAATGTTGCACAGTACACAAAGCAGCAAACATTTAAGAACATAAAAGGAGCCCTGTTGGATCAGACAAGTAGTCCATCTGGTCCAGCATCCTGTCTTACACAGCAGGCAGCAAATTCCTTTGGAGATCCAACAACAAAGTATAGAGTCCAAGGCCTTAGCAGATGTTGCCCCCGGCACTGGTATTCAAAGGTTTTCTGCTGCTAAATGTGGAGGTTCCCTTTAGTTACTATGGCTAGTAACCACTGATAGACCTATCCTTCATGAATCTGTCTATTCCCCTTTTATAATTTAGTAGGGTGGTAAAATGTCAAAGAAATCATTAATAGCCACTTTATCAAAACAGACCACCAATTGGCTTCCAAACTAGCACTCGTTAGCAAATCTCCTAACAGGAGAGCCTAATCAGCTCTTTACTTCCTTGTGTACACCTAGCTAGGTGTACTTTACGTCCTTATATACCATATCCACAATATGGATGGGCATGAACCGGAAAAATGTGGTTCAGTCCGGTTTGTTGTTTGTAGCAGACTCACGAACTGAACCATGAACTGACATAAAGTAAAAAGACTTCATACGAACTGAACCAGTTCATGAAGTTTGTGACATTGTAAAACAAAACTAGTACTTTACTTCCTTGTGTACACAGAAGAAGAAGAGGAGGAGGAGATTGGATTTATACTCCACCCTTTACTACCCAAAGGAGTATCAGAGTGTCTTACAATCCCTTTCCCTTCCCCTCCCCACAACAGACACCCTGTGAGCTAGGTGGGGCTGAGAGAGCTCTTTTGAGAGCTGCCCTTGAGAGAACAGCTCTGAAAGAACTTATGATTGACCCAAGGTCACACCAGCAGCTGCATGTGGAGGAGTGGGGAATCAAACCCAGTTATGCCAGATTAGATTCCACATTCTTAACCACTACACCAAACTGAGTTATGCCCCCCAAAGAAGGTGCCTCCATCCTCCAGTGTTTCCAGTAGAGTTTTTTTAAAAAAACAGCAAAAAAGCAAGGGCAATAGAAGCCCCTCAGGACAGAATCAAAGTCCCAGAGAATCTATGCAGTAGAAACTGGAGGTGGGGGGCATTTTTGCCAGCCCAACAGAACCAGTGCAATGTGCCCAGCAGAACCAGTGCTTCTCCTGGGCACATTGCACTGGTTCTGCTGGGCTTGCAAAAATACCCCCACCTTCAGTTTCTACTGCAGAGATTTTTCGGGACTTTGATTCTTTTCTGTGGGGTTTCTATTACCCTTGCTTTTCTACTGTATGGAAACAATGGAGGATGGGGGCACTTTCTTTGGGGGCCCTGAGTGCAGGTTCAGGAGTGTATAGAACAGATCCTGTGCAAGCTAGAGACACCAAACTTGCAGCGGATCTCTGGCTGTCTCTCCTCTACATACCCTCTAAGTTATGTGCAGATAGGATTTACAGAGACTGAGTTACAGCTCCCCATCTGAGACTCAAACCCAAGATGGTGCAACAACATATGTAGACATAGGGGCTCAAAGCCCTGGGACCACCTGAGACCCAGACCTAAAGTGCAACAATGTTTATAGACTTGGTGGCTCAAAGCCCTGAGACCAGCTGAGACCCAAACCCAAACTAGGGTGCAATGACACATGTAGCTTGAAGTCCTGAGAAGGGTTGGCCATGCACAGCCATCATATCCTCAATGAGGTGAGTGAGTGACTGCTTCTGGGGTGCTAGCCCTTTTGGATAGCACTGTTGTGTGCCCTGGGAGAGCAACCTCCTGAAGGGTGGCCTGGAAACAGTGGCCCTGAGTCCACCAGAAACCCAAAACATGCCACAATGCTCAGAGCCCCCACCCTAGGCTGAAACATACAGCCAGTACTTGGAGGACTGATGGAAAGGCAGATACCCCAGACTTTCAACAGGGGTCCCTGTCATGCCTGCCCCCGACCCGGCACCTGGGAACTCTGAAACTGAGGACTCCGTGCCCTTAACACCATCGGAGGCACGGGAGTCTTTGTCAAATCTAAGTGCCGGAAAGGATGAGCACCAGCCTCCAGAACAGCCTGCACCTGAAACCGATCAGGCAGTGCCTGGCCCCAGCAGCACGCCGCCCGATTCTCCACCACCTGTTGACCGGCTGAGGGATCGGAGATGCCGGGACTTGGCAACCAGACGCAAAGAGGCACACTTTTGCAGTTAGAGATCAATAAGCCCAGAGTTCTAGCAGGATCAAGGACTTCGCGAGGCAGTGCTAATGAGGCACTAAAGAGTTAACAACCCAGCGAGCTATTTGAATAGGTCACTGACTGCTAGCAAATCGTGCTGGCAAACTCATCTTTCGGACCAAAAGCTCTGCACCTCTGACTCTGTTCCTGATATCCGGTTCCTGACTGACTTCCTGGTTTCTGACTCCAGTCCGCGTTTTGACGACCCCTTGGCTCTTGATCTTCGGCTCTGCACCCTGACTTCGACGCTTGCCTACCTGGACTCTGACTCTTGGTAACGCTCTGACTACAGCCTGGCTTTATGTATTGGGACTTTTACTCTGATTGTTTTGCTCTCTCTCTGGCTTGACTCTTGGGCTGGACTGTGAACTCCCCCTCTCTGGCTTGACTCTTGGGCTGGACTGTGAACTCCCCCTCTCTGCCTTGCCCCACTGGCCCTGTCGTGACAGTCCCCCAAAGTACCCTCATAGCAACTGGGAGGGTATAATAAATGTGTGCCCTCATCCGAGGCACCCACGAGCTAAGGCTTAAACACACAGGCGCAGAGCACACCCACCAAGGGGGTTACAGTATTCTACTCTGTAACTGGGTCCAGAGTGCACCTATCCAACGGGGTGAACTATTCTACTCTGAGGATAAATGGAAACATATGTGAAGCCGGCAGGGCCACCCCTCAAGTCTAAAAAGACAGGTTATGAAGGATAGGTGGAAAGGCAGACCAGGCACCCCCAGAGTTTTGATGGGGGATCTCCAAAATTACCCCACAGCAGCATGGCAGGCACCACAAGGAAAGAAGCATGTCCTCAATGCCCACAGCCCACCCTCCGGGCTGTAAACATACAGGTGCTGCAGAGCACACCCACCAATGGGGTGGTGGTGTATTATTCTACTCTACAACTGGGTCTGGAGCATACCCATCCATCAGGATGAATTCTTCTACTGTGAAGATATATGGAAAAGCGTGTGAAGTTGGCAGGGCCACCCCTCAAGTCTAAAAAGATAGGTTATGAAGGACAGAAAAACAGTCCATGCACCCCCAGAGTTTTGACGAGGGCTTCCCAAAATTACTGCATGGCAGGTTGGCAGACACCCCAGCCAGACACCACAAGGAAGAGAAGTGTGTCCACAACGCTCCCAGGCACCCTCCCAGACCCAAACTCATAATTCCTGTGGTCACAGCCTATCCCTAGGTGAAATTTCTGATTCTTCACCATTAGTGGAACACATTGTACAGATAATTGTGAATTGTACAAATGCAATAGAAAAGGGTAGTAAAGCAGGGGCTTGCTTGTACAGGTAGATGTTTGTTGAAGTAGATGTTTACTGAAGTGGATGTTGTTCCATGAGGTAGGTATTGTGCTCTGAGGTAGATGTTGGTTCATTAGGTAGGTGTTTTTTTATGACTCGCAATGTTCCCTCTAAGCTGTGTAGTGTTGTGAGCAAAAATTCTACTTTGTGAGCTACTGGCATTAAAGTTGTGAGTGAGGGATTTGGCTACTGCATCAATTAGTTTGCTCTGGAGCCATCCTCCCTGAGCTAAGAGAAAAACGTGAGAGCAGGAAGCTAAAAAACTGTGAGCTAGCTCAAACTCAGCTTAGAGGGAACAGTGGCTATGAGGTAGATGTTATTTGGGTTAGGTGTGGTGCCAGCTCACCCCCACCTAGCAGAGGGGTCCATCTTCCCACCCAAGCACCAAGGGTGCAGCCCACATGTCGGGTCACCCAGAGAGAAGGAGGAGTGGGGTGACATGGGGTGGAACAACACTGGGAGACTTGAATCTTACTCTGCCAGGTCCAGAACAGGGTGGCCCAGCAGGGGAAGGTTGACCTTCATGGAGACCAGCTTGTCCACCCTGGCTGGACCCAGGTGGGAGTGGTGGGGGCTGAGAATGTCTCCCAGGTGGGAGAACACCCACTCACTCTGGATGCTGGAGGGAGGGCAGGAGACAAGATTCATGGATACACAAGAGAGGTCAGCCCAGATGATGGCCAGATTGCATGAGCAATATTTGAGGGGATTAGCATTGGTGCGCTCAGGGGAATCACCATCATCTCTGTCAAATCCTGGCCTCTCTGCCACTGCTGCTGATCTCCAACTTCGCAACCAACAACCAGTAGTGGGGCTTCTGCCTAGTTAGGCTCTGGGAGGCAGAGGTGCTGGTCTGCGGCACCTCCATCCCCTCTTCCTCCTCCTCCCCGTCTTCTTCCTCCCACTGTTCCCTACTGGTCTGAAGTCTCTGCACTTCTTTGTAGAGCTCATTATTCCACTACATAAACTCAGCATTATGGAGAGCAATGCTGTCTTTAATCTGTGGGTTGCACATGCAGACTAGCTTGTACACCTGTTCTTTGCGGAGTGGATGCAACCTGGTGGCAATGCCACCTGCAACCTCTCTCCCAAGGCCCGGACCCATGGAAGTACAGCTGTCCCCTCAGGGCTCGGCTGCAGTGTGGAGGCCAATGCCTGGTCCAGCCCTCTAATCAGGGGGATGACTTGTCCCAGGTTGGATGTGTGGGCACAGAGAACATTGATGGTGTCCTGGAGGGCATGAGGACATACACCATTTGGGAGAAGGTCAGCCAATCATTGGAGATGAGGCTGAGCTAATCTTCCCCGTGCAGGATGGTCACAGAGCTCTTCTGCTCCACCAAACATGCTATCATGGCATAAGTGGAGTTCCAGTGGGTGGATAGGGCCTGGTTGAGCCAGTGTTCAGGCTCATCCACCTTCCCCTGCCTCTTGTATAGCAGATAAAGATCTCAACCAGGGACCACGGCACAAAGGTGGCAGTGTCCCAGGTGGCCCTCACAGTGCTCCTCAGCCCCAGAGCATCCTTCACCACAAGGTAAAGTGTGTGCACCAGGCAGATGGTGCCCTTGAGGTGTGCAGCCTTCACCACTGTCAGCATGTTGGTGCTGGCGTTCGTGACCAAGTAACCAGGGACGATTTTGCTGCCACCCACCCATTCCCTCAGGCTACTCTGTATCACAGTGGCAACGTTTGCCACTGTATGGTCTGTATCCATCCCCTGCACATGGAGTAGAACAACTTTGTAACCAGGTGGGAGAACTGTCCTCTCCTGGAGGCTGGGCCCAACAGTCTGGACAGTGAGATCCTTTGGTTGCCACCAGTGGGCGGTGAGGCAGAGTTAGCTGTGCTGCCAGCTGCTCCGGAGGTCCATGGTAAGGTGGACAGTTCGGCCTTGAACTCTGGGGAGCTTGCCCTCGACCACTGCCACTGCAGAGTGGTGCATGGTGGGCAAGACACAAGGGGACGGAGTACCAGGGAGCCAGGTGATGCAGTAGCCAGCAAAAGGCCAAGTGCTCCATGAGCGAGAAGGGTTGGCCATCCACCGCAATCATCTCACCAGTGAGGTGAGTGAGTCCTTCCTGAGCCCTCCCCCTTGCCCTTTTAGGTGGCACTGTTGGCATCCCTGGGAACATGACCTCTTGAAGGGTGGGCCTGCTTTGGGGTCCCAACCATTTATTCATTTATTTTTCCGATTTCTAGGCCGCTCTCCCCGCGAACGGGCTCAGGGCGGCGAACATCAGGGCACGCATGCCAGTACATAAAAACAGGATAAAAACAAATAGTTACCACATGTACCTTGGCCCTAGTACCAGCATGCTTGGCCTCCTTGGGGCCTGGGGTCACCAGCAGATGTTGCGTCCCCGACCGTAGTGCCCTTGGGGGTATATATGGGGGAACCATGGCACCCTCCTGCTCCCCCTCCGTTTGCCCCTGCTGAGAGGGAATGGGCCATTTTTACCTCCCATTGCCCACCATGCCTTCCGCTGACAGCAACAAAGTGTGGTGCACCTTTTGCAGGTGCCTGTGGAGAACAGAGGAAGACAGGTGTTGGGGGTTTGTGCCCCTGTGAACATGAGTGTGGCATATGTTACGTCTTAACTGTATAACATCTCATGTAAAGCTTAACCAGGACAAGGATTGTAAGCTGGAACAATCCTATTGGTTATTGTATGAATGTAACCAATCAGAAGGCAGAGAAGTGTTCAGGAGGGAACGAATCTAATGGGGTGTTATCTTTGTAATGCCATTGGTCCTTAACTATTCCAGGGCGTGGCTACATCAGCCCGGGATAGTTTAAAAGGGGGCTTTTGCTCCACTGTTGTGTCGTGTGTTCTCTGAGTATTCCTGTTACTTCAATAATGCTGATTCACTGTTTTGATTATGACACGGCATTGAGTTCCATACTTAACAGCATACCTGGCACTGGGCCACACAGGGGTCATTGGAGAGGGTGTGGAAAGCCCAGAAATGGGGCCCCAGGCTTGGAGCAGGTGGGGCTAGGGATCCCTGTTCAGCAACATATCAGTGTAAAAACAGTAGCCAGCTGGAAATCCCAGAAGCCTGAGAAGCAGGGATGCAGAAGCCTTCCTTTCCCTCCCCCCAGCAACAGTATACTGCTTCTGAACATAGAGATTGCAATTAGCCAACATGGCTAATGAACACTGATGGACCTGTCTTTCATGAATTCATGTAGTGCCCTTTCAGAGCCACTTAGAACTGCAAAGCATTAAGGTTGGAAATGACCTTGGAAGTCATGCAGTCCAATCCCCTGCTCGATCTGGGAATACACAACTGCAGCATCAGTGATGCTACTGGGATTTCTCACTTACTGGGGCTAGTAGGAGCTTGGTGGGGTAGTGATTGTGGCCCTAGTCAGGATATTCAATTGTGATTAGCACTCTCACTATGTAAACCGCCCAGAGACCCCCAAGGGGGTTAGGGCGGTATATCAAATCGAATAAATAAAATAAAAAAAATAAAAATAAATATGGTTGCACAGTGCTTTTATATGAAGTTTCAGACACTGATTGAGCTGAGATTCTGAATCAGGACTTGTATATGAAAACGAACTAATCCTTTCTCGGTTAATGCATCTTGACTGGTTGGTATGCAAGTGTGCATTTATTGCGAGAGGTGAAACCCCTAGCTCACGCACTCTAGTCTGCTGCTGCCAAGCATGACCATCTACTCTCCAGGCAAAGCTATGAAAGATGTTGATTCTGTGCCAAAGCAGCCTGGACAATAAAACAGTGGATAAACATAATGTTGCTGAAAGATGGGCAGTTGCAGTGAGACATGTGCAGAACAAATGCTTCTGTTGAGTCCCACATTTGATAGTCTCTCCACAGAACGATCCTGTTTTCCCAGAGTCAAACAAGGTCTGGATAGCATGAAGACATAATAGGACTGTGCAGCTGGAAATCTGTATTGCAAATTATTTTCTTTGACAGTGCTAATTGATTACAAGGTTTCATCCTTATCTAAATTGCTAAATTCCACAGTTTCTATGCTTTTTTGTCACACAGACAAAATACAAAATGAGAGTTAATTACTACATGAAGCAACAGAAGCAAGTTTCAGTGTCTGCCTTGAAATTGTATGTAGGGATGCAAATTGAAGTTGTAGCAATGATAGCAGTGGCAGTGAGGATGGGAAACCAGAAAATTCTGAATCACTAATTACTTTTTCTAAGGAATTAATAGGATGTGTCTTTTAAGGAAGGGCAAGTGCATATCAATATCGGTATCCCTCAAAAACCATTTTATGGCAGCAAAAGAGACATATAGGTTTGTCATTCTGTGAGTCGCTTTATGAACAGCAGTTCTGTTCGCTGTGACTACATTTGTTGTTCCACAGCAACCCTGTTGGTTTGGATCCAGTGGTAACTTTTGCAGATGGAAGGGATTTCCATTCCCAGCACACGACTTCCTCACTTCTCCACTCCTGCTACATCCCAAAATGCCTCCTGAAATGCTGCTCTTGGGAGACAGCGCCCCCCCCCCCGGGAACAGCATGGGGGTTGAGTCAGAGGTCTGTAGTAACAGAAGAAATTGGTTTAAAAAGTCTCTTTTCTCTTTACTGGATCTAATCCATGAGGCATAAAGTAGGGATGCCATTTCAGTATGTGCACCCGCATATATGTGTGTGTGTGAGACAGAGCAATTCTCATCTTTGGATGTATTCAAAACTGAATGGTAAAAACAAGAAGTATGGTTACTTATTATGCATTTATGTGCATTACGTAGAAGAAGAAGAGTTGGATTTATACCCCACCCTTCACTTGGAGTCTCAGAACGGCTCACAATCTCCTTCTCTTCCTCTCTCCACAACAGACACCCTGTGAGGTAGATGGCTCTTGAGAGAACAGCTCTGAGAGAACTGTGGCTGACCCAAGGTCACCCAGCTGGCTGGATATAAGGATGAAATCATTTATAAATTGTTGCTTGGTGTGTAGAATCAGTGGATTTCCTTGCCTCAGTGGCACTTCAGGTATAAGGGCAGGTAGGCATTCTTAATCCACCAGTGGGGGAATATATATTAGTGCATGTCCTGAGTAACTCCATCTTTGTTACATGCTAGTGCTTAGATGCCCTGAGTCTTGTGAGGGTATGGTGTTCAGCTGCTCCCAAGAGAACTTTCCCCTCTCTCATGCTTGTTAGCAAAGCTTATCTTGAAAGCCTGGGTTGTTTCTTTCCACCACTGGACACCAGGTGCAAGATGGCCTGGCTCATCTTAGTGTTCGGGATAGCTTAATTAATGATTTCTTGATGGGTAGGCAACATTTAGGGTATAAGATGCCTAGTTTTAGTTATGCATGTGGTCTCGGGTTCTGGCAAGTTTCACTGTATGTGTATGAGCTCGAGACCCAGCTGATGGAAGCTTAGCCTGCATTTTCTGTAAGTTTAATGCTCTGTTTAAAATCCTCTTGTAAGCAAACCTGGATCTTGTGTATCATTTCCTTGGGATTTCTGCGAATCTGGAACTATTAGAGAGCTGGATCCCAGAATATTTGACCATGAGTCTGTCCTTTGCAATTGTTTCCTATGGGAACAAACATGATGTTTGTGCAGAGTGTGAAGCAGTGCTGAAATTAACAAGTTTTCCTGTAAGTACTACTGTGTACTGTGAAAGGCATCATGATTTGGCCAGCAGAGAATGGCCTAAGTACCTGATATGTGACTTCCAAGGTACATCTGAAAAATCCAACTGAAGAGCAACTTGTTCTTGAAAAACTTTTAAATCTGCTTCTTTGTGTGTCTACCACTTTTTGCTAAGGGTCGGGAGGTGCTAAGACATACTTGATGAACATAATCCTCTCTATAAGCACAGTCTTAAAATTTATGAACAAGTGACTTATACTGATAAATTTTGGGGGCTAGTTTTGCCAGTAGAGGGCCATATTAAACTGAATAAACTGTCTTCTGGGATGGACTTTTTTCATGAACAGTATTCCTTATGAACACTTTAAAACAGAGAATTTGTAATCTGGTGCTTTTGAATGCCCCCCCCCCTTTATAATATTAATGCTATTGAGACTACAATGCATAGATGTGTAGATTTTTAATGGACTGAATTAATTAGACTGAAATTTGTAATTTTTAAAGAAGTAAGCTTGTTGCTTTTTTCAAATGTAATCCATTCATAAATAACAGCTTTAACAGTCCATTGCTAGGATAAAATAGATAACAATAGGATATGGTAAATTGGTCAGAATATAGAAGTAAAATGAGAGGGGATACTTTCCTGTAAGTTTGACCAGAGGCCATCATGGACAGCCAAATTGTTCAAGCCAGATTTCAGTGTTTGGTGTAGTGGTTAAGTGCGTAGACTGATCTGGGAGAACTGAGTTTGATTCCCCACTCCTCTCCTTGCAGCTACTGGATGACCTTGGGCAAGCCATAGCTCCGTGAGAGCTGTTCTCTGAAGGACAGTTCTGGAAAGAGCTCTCTCAGCCCCACCTACCTCACATGGTGTCTGTTGTGGGGAGGGGAAGGGAAAGGAGTTTGTAAGCCACTCTGAGACTCCAAGTGAAGGGCGGGGTATAAATCCAATCTCTTCTTCTTCTAAACCAGAATTTAATCCAGGTTTAGAATAACTGGGGATGGGGAATAAGTCTAGTTAACCCACTTGCTTTACCACAGGTAATTTTCATGGTGCTTCTCCATGTGGGAAAGGATGGGGGATACTGAGAGATACATGGAAGCTCAGTGACAAGCCGGGTTTGTGCACATCTCAGTTCAGTGTGGGGTCTGTAGCGTTAGATGCTGTAAATTTTTCAGTGAACATGTTCAATAAACAACTAGAGAATAACATTGATAATTTTTATTTAAATAAGCACTAAATGATAAGACACTTAAAAATCCGAGTCTTATTTATAATTGTTGGTTCATTGACTGATTTGCTCCCTGTTTGTTTATACCACTGATCGGTGAGCAGCATGCAGCAGCAAGTCTGGGAGGAAGGGGGGGAGGACTGCCAACGGGTGCTATGAAAATGTACATGCCTGAAACACTGATGAATGCACGGCACGGCACTGCAATGTATTGCATGAATACCTGGAAACACATGTATTGTCGTTTTTCTGAATTTTCTCCTTCCTACACTTAACGGCGCTTTCACACATGCTAACTAACATAGTTTCAATCCACTTCAGCGACCATTTGCAAGTGGATTTTGCCATTTCTCACAGTAAAATCCAGTTGCAAAGTGGATTGAAAGTGTGTTATTTAGTGTATGTGAAAGCGCATTTAAGAGTTGATGGCTTCCAGGTCACATTAGCTCAGGAAGGGGCCACATACAGTTCCTTTTTTGGTGGTGGAAAGTGCTGTCAAGTCACAGCCGACTTGAAAATTTAGGGTCTTCAAGGCAAGAGACATTCAGAGGTGGTTTTCCATTGCCTGCCCCTGGATTACAATCCTGGACTTCCTTTGCAGTCCCCCATCGAAGTACTAACCAGGACTGACCCTGCTTGGCTTCCAAGATCTGATGAGATCAGACTAACCTGGGCCATCCAGGACAGGGCTACAGTTCCTTTATGTACTGCTGATATTACTTGGATTTCTTGTGCTATTCAAAACAGAAAGCAAAAGAAAAGGGAAAAAATAAGGATAGGCTTGTATTTCCATAATCTGTCTCTTAGGTGTGATTTTTGGTATTGGATTCATGGTGTTTCATGAAAATCTTCACTTTGGGCACAGGTGGTAGTAGATTGTGATGGGAAGGTGTACCGATATGTATGTTCCTTACTGTACTGGTGTTTCATGAAAATCTTCACTTTGGGGACAGGTGGTAGTAGATCGTGATGGGAAGGTGTACCAATATTTATGTTCCTTATTAATATACTTACATACTGTACTTATTAATATTAGCCCAAATGGTCAGAAATTTCCTGGACCAAATGAGTACTGAAATGTGTTTCAATCTTCCAAGGCTGTCTTGATTAAAACCTTCTGGAATTGTTTCCATTAATGAAATCAGTTGGTGTATTTTGACCATATGCATTCTCCATGTGAAGATTAATAGTGCAATCCTAAACAGAATTATACCCTTAAAAATCCATAGGTTTAGAAGTTTTTAATTCTGTTTAGGATTGCATAGTTAGAATGCAACCCTATGCATACTTAGATGTGTATAGTAAGTTTGCATTGTACTCAATGGACTTATTTCTGAATAAATAATGGAGCAGATGAGGCTGCAAGCGTATCTAAGTTGCATGTGACTACTTTTCTCTTTCATCACAACAGCAACAACACCTAGAATTTATTTTTAGTTTGGAACCATAATAATTCTGTTTGCTCTTTCATTTTCCGTTTTGCAATGAGGCTTTGCTGCATGTTTCAGCAATTTAGAGCCAGTTTACACATTCCCTTATTGCATAGCCAGCCATTTCTACCTGGTGAAACCTGGCTTGTCTGTAATAACTACTTTGGCATGCCACAACAACCCTCCTTGTGATACTTCATGAAACATTCATTGCTGGCAGGAAAACTCTCCCTGAGATCTAGAGTGAGGACAGAAGGTACAGAGTAGATTATTGCCTGGGACTGATTACCTACATGAGATGTTCCTATATGCAGCCCTGCTGCTGTCCTTTGCAGCAGAGCCCCCTGTTGATGTTTTTTAAAAATCAGCTTCTCTTCAGCAAAGAAGCCATCTGGATTTCTTAAAATAAATAAATCTTTAAGTATAAAACAAAAAGCAACAGTCCGATTGTGGTTGATGTTCTGTTATGTATACTTATGGCTCAATTCGAGATATTGACTATACAAAGCCCTTCAGGGCCTTGCTCCAGGACATCTACAGGACCTCCCCTCCCGTATGCTCTGCCATGACAGTTTCATTCATCTGTGCAGGGCCTTCTGCAAGTGCCACCCCGCAAATGGAAAAAAAATCATCACTTGCCCATTCGTGTAAATGCCAATGGGTCAAAGTGGTTAAGAGTGGCAGACCCTAATCTGGAGAACTGGGTTTGATTCCCCACTCCTCCACATGAAGTCTGCTGGGCGACGTTGGGCCAGTCACAGTGCTCTCAGAACTCTCTCAGCCCCACCTCTCTCATAAGGTAACGGTTGTGGGGAGAGGAAGGGAAGGCAATCGTAAGCCCCTATGAGACACCTTAATGTAGAGGGGGGAAAATGGTGGGGTATAAAAACTAGTCTTCTTCTAAATCTCTGTTGTGGCCCCCAACGTATGGAATGGCCTACCTGAAAAGGTCAGAAAGGTTCCCACGCTCCTGGCTTTCTTCCAAGTATGCAAAACTGAGACCGATTCCACAAAAGCAGTTGTCCCACCCTCGGTCTCCCATTCCCCCGGTTGTACTGCTCCATTTCCCACTATTTGCTGCGCAGCCGCATTTTGACTGGCTTCTCCCCCTGATTTCCCCCATGTCTTCTTGATCCTTCTGACCCATGTCTCCCCCCGATTTCCCCCGCATCTTCTTGATCCTTAGGGGGAGATGTGGGTCAAAATGTGGCCACGCAGCATATAGTGGGAAATTGAGCAGTACAACCAGGGGTCATTTCCTGCAGGAGCGCACAGGAGCAGAGTTCCGGCAGTAAAGAGCCCAGGGGGTGGGCACATGCAACAAGCCTCGCCCCCTGCTCCCAGCAGCCCCGGGCCAGGAGGAGCAAGAAGCAGCCAAGTAAGTTGCAGAGCTCTCCCCGCCCGCCTTTCCCAGCAGCTCCCTACCTTCCTTCATTCCTTCCCCTCCTTCTTTCCTTCTCTCCCTTGCCGGGAATCGGGGCTCCGAAACGGGGGATTCCCCGCCCCCCGGCTGCATTTGGCAGCCCTAGATCGGGCTAGCCTGGGCTATCCAGATCAGAGCCCCGTGCATAGTATGTACTGTCTATTGCTGTACGTATGACTGTACTGCATAATTCCTGCATCTTTTAACCTGCCATGTTGCTGCTTAATCTTTGTTTCAGCTCCATTTTTAGATTTCTGCTTGTTTTCAGATTTCCTCAATGCAAACCTTATTGCTTTGTTTATTAGATGTCCCATCCTGTTGCTTGTGTTTGAATTTAACTGTGTAATCTGCCTTGACTCTCAATTAGAAAGGAAGGCTATAAAATAATGTAAATCAGTCAATCCTAGACTATTTCTAAAACATGAGCCCAAGAAATTGAGGATTCTGTATATTCTAGTATATTCTATTCCGTATATTCTAGTAGTGGTGGCTCAAGTGGTTAAGATGCTGAACTGCAGGCTGTGGAAGGATGGTAGTTCAGCAGTTCGAGACCCAAGTTGCCGCATGACGGAGTGAGCTCCGGTCTCTAGTTCCAGCTCCTGCCAACCTAGCAGTTCGAAAGGAAGAAATTGCAAGTAGATAAATAGGTACCACTTTGGTGGGAAGGTAACAGCGTTCCGTGCGTTTTGGTGTTTAGTCATACCGGCCACATGACCACGGAAATATCTTCAGACAGCGCTGGCTCTTCGGCTTTGAAATGGAGATGAGCACCGCAACCCTAGAGTCGGACTCGACTGGCTTTCGAGCAAGGGAACCTTTACCTTTACTTAGTAGGAGTCCACAGAATGCACAAGAGTGCCTCTGAAGGGATGTGTTGTTGCCCAATATTGTATAGGAGTGAAGAAAGTCTCAGTGTAAGATTCTGGATACAATTTCAATAGTAAGCAATCCGTGTGTCTTCATTTTTAAGCAATTGCTGCATTCAGCCCTGCTATATTTTTACTAATACATACTTGTGTTTTGGTAAATGACTATTGTGTTCATATCACATGTATTAACAGGGTACAAAAGTATGTGTCATTCAGTGGTGGCTTTCTTTTAGATTGACAGCATCCAGAATGTTACATAGCTGCTTTTATGTGTCTTAAAACTTGAAATTGTGATGTTCCAAATGTCTTCAAAGTATGAGGTGGAAGGCTAGGAGCAGCTAAGAATGAAACTCTGGCATAGTGACTGTGATATGCAGGGCATTTTAATTATGGAGACACCTGTTCCCCACCAAGTTATAGTATTTCATGTAGGTCACTTTGCAGCCCTCTCGTAGTAATGGCTTTCACCCACTGGCAACCTGGTTTGAATTTAAAATGACATTCTTAGGGTGAAAGGCTAAAATTCCAATTACCAGAAGTATGAGCTATCCAATTTCTTGCATTACCAAACTGTTAAAGCAGGCTGGAGGACTCTATGTTTTCAGGTACACAGGATCATGTATAAATTATGACTTATTAAAATATTAGTCAAATTGTTTAGTACCATTTAATAAGTAATAATGAAAGAAAGTCTGCAACAGCACCGTCTCCTGATGTGTTTCTTGCTCATATTGCAGTGCCGATGCTTGGAGGGATTTGAGAAAGCTCCTTCGTATCATTGTACAGGTGAAGATGAAGTGAAAAACTGTAGGCACACAGAAAGCCATTTACAAAATGTGTGTACACGAGATTAATAACCATCCCGTGTTTACTATTTATTAAAAACAATAAATCTAGCTTTTCCCAAGAGCCCAGGTATTCTGCTACAATTCCAGCAGTCGCCTACCCTTTGGGATTCCTATGGGAAGACCTGTCATTTCTAGACACTTAATATTTCTCTTTGTGTTCTCTTGGGAAAAGGAATAATGTAGAGGTGAATATTTTGGTCAGCTGTGCTAATGGGTTCAGTGGTTAGTGTCTACACCTATGAAAGTCTATGCTTCCCATTCTCTTGTTGAGTGTACAGTAGGACCTGGGTTATGTGAAATAGTGTCAGTTTACTTGAGGTGGGGTGGGTGAGATGATAGTATTG
>NW_015164669.1:495474-497378 GCF_001447785.1 Gekko japonicus
TTTAAAAAGAGCAATAAAGGATTGACTAATTGCTTAACTGGATTTTATAATGCCCTTGAGCAAATAAAGGCAGGGCTGATTCCAAGTGTGTGGGCAGCAGAAGCCATCCTCTTTGAAGCCTGAATGTATGTGGAAGAGCACAGGGCACCCAACTAGTTGTGCATGAAGAGAAGAAAAGCAGAGAGGACACTTCTGTTTCTCACTGGGATAACCGTGTCCAGCAGTGACTACAGTTCCTTGGCCTTTCCTTGGATTCCTTTTATTCAATTACCAGACAGGAAAAGCAGGAGCCAGGTAAGGAGACTAAGAGTAAGAGAGGGAAGCTGATCATCCACAAATTCCGATAATGCAGAGGTGATAAAAGCAAGAAGAAAAGCCTAAAAAATGGCACAATTGTACTCCAGTACATCTTTGGCTGGCTTTCTGCCAAAGGTGATTCCACTTCAGAGAGCTAGCCATGCTAGTCTGTTGCAGCAAAAATAGACAGATGTCTTGTGATACCCAAAAGACTAGCAAAATTTCATTAGAGCACAAGCTTTCAGGGACGAAGTTCTTTTGCTGAAGATTTCACAAGTTCAGGAAGGAGCTACATGTCTGCAGCCCCTCTACCCAGTGACGTACTAAGGGGGTAGGGGGTGCAGCCTGAGGAATACCTTTGAAGGGTGCACTCGAAGCCAACGTCCTTCTGCTGCCTCCTGCCAAATGTCTATTTTTAAAGTGTAGTTCTAGCTTTAGCCACTAGGGGCGCCGGGAAGTCTCAGCATAGCAAAAGCATTCTAGGATCGACTACACTTCCCCTCCTCCAAGACTGAAGCAATTGTGCTTACTAAGCCAGGACACTAAGAGCCTGCTTTGTGGGGAGGGCGGGGTATAAATCTGATAATAAATTTTTAAAAAGAATAATTGCCAGCCTGTACGTATTTTTTGCAATAGTCTAGCCTTCTTTCTCCCTTTCCTTGCACCCAGCTCAGCCTAGGGCTGCCAAGTCCCCCCGGGGGGCGAATTTCCCCCCGCTTTGGAGGCCCGATTTCTGCCACCGCGAAATCGGGCCCCAGGGGAAACCCCACCCCGGCGTGCACGTCAGCCGGAGGTGACGTGATGACGCCGGGCACGCTGGGGGCGGGGCCACAGCCATCTGAGGGGAAAACTCTATGTCAAGACGCCGTCCGGGAGTCCCCTGCCGCGGAAGAAAAAGGACTTGGCAACCCTAGCTCAGCCAGATCTTGCAAAGCAGTAGTTAGAGTGTTGCAGCAAGATAAAACAACTTTTCCCTCTCTTAATTTCCCTCCTTCTTCATTTCTGTCTCCCTTCACCTAATTTTTCTGTGCCCCCCCTTTATTTTCAGTTCTTGGTCTCAAGACCGTCTCATCCCTACCCTGCTTGGTGATAGAATGTATTTAAGAGTAGTATAGTAGCAAACCTTTGTTAATATTATGAACAGAAGAGGGGGAAGAATTAATATTTCCACATGATCTAACAAAGTAGTAAAAATATGCTTCCCCCTCCCCCATCCTTTTCATGCATGATACTGGAACATTGATCTGTTTTAGTGGTTATACATGTGGAACAGAAGTTACAACTTGCAGTTCAAGATGGGTAGCCATGTTAGTCTGTCTGTAGCAGTAGAAAAAGAGCAAGATCCCAGTAGTACCTTAAAGACTAGCAAAATATGTTGCATGAGCTCACTTCTTCAGATACAGCTAGAACGGGAGTCCATCTGTCCTATTTATTGGAAGGTGGAGTGCTTTCAGATGCGGAATGATATTTGCAGGCAAATGACAATAGCAAGCGTGATTGGATGTAGGTAAAATATGCAGAAGGTAATAGGCATGGAGAAATCAGCATTGGTAATGAAACAGGAAACCTAGGTCTCAGTTCAGTCCAGGTGGATGCATTGTCTTGAG
>NW_015164669.1:497638-504189 GCF_001447785.1 Gekko japonicus
TTTCCCCTGCCTTCCCTCCCTTGCTCTCCAATCACTGTGAGCGGATGGAGACGGAGGAGGGAAGAAAGGGGGCACAGGGTTACCATCTCTGGCTTGGGAAGTGCTTGGAGATTTGGGGGGTGGAGTTAAATTAAACATCAAGAAGATATCACATGGTTTGTTTTTACTGTTGTCATAAGCCACTTAGCTACACACACATACACACATACACAAACAAACACACACAAATCAGCAAATGGAACAGCTATGGGCTGTATCTGCAGCACAATTTTTAACTGCTTCACAGGGTTTTTTTTTTAACAAAACACAAACACCATTTTCAGAGGGGAAAAAGGCAAAACATCTCCTCTTACAAAACAGAACCTGCAGCACCATGGCCCTAGATTCGCATTTGAAGCGGCACTATAAAGCCGCTTCCAGGCTAGCAATACTAACCCCCCCCCCAACCAAAAAACCCTAGAAAGTGCCATCTCCAAATGTGGTCTCCTCTACTATTTTTTCAACCCTGTGCAGGAAAGCTGCAAATCCTAGTAGGAAGGAGCCACCTCTTTAACCCTATCAACACTATTGATCTTAAGAAGGGAGCACACCACTCACCTGCCAGGAGCTCCTTGACAATCCAGGCAAGCAAGAGGAAGCTGAAGCTGCAAACAGCCAACAGGCAGGAGGAGAGCAGCACTCAGAAGCAGCCCATGCAGCCCACCATCCTGGGCATGGCCGGTGGCCCCAGCAATGCAGCTGAAGCCACCACCAAGTGCTCCAGCAATGCATCCATGAGGCCACCTGTGCCTTTCTTCCGGCATGCCAGCATTGGGGGACCTGGCTGACACTCAGCAAGGAGGAGCTACCCCCGCCGCTCTGCTGGCCTTGGCCACTGGGAAGGAAGACAGCTGCTGCCCAGGGCCATGTGAAGTGGCAGGTCAACTGTACATGTGGCCAACAGCTGAGCTGGGTATGCCTTTGGAGAGCCTCACAGCCCTTTACGCTGCCATGAAAAGGTGGCCTTCGTTTTGCTGCTGCAGCTTCTGCTCCTCCTCCTGTGCTCTCTTTGCCTGCTTGCCTGCCTCCCCAATGGGCGTCTCCCAGCTCTGGCCTCAGCATCACATGGAGCCCGGGGGCCACAGACAGCCCCACCCCATGGCACTCACCACCCTTTGTTTCAGCTGCAGGCCTGCACTTCCCCAAAAATCCATGCGCTAACAGCTTAAAATTCGTGTGCTAGCACATGCCAGTGCATCTTAGTGGGAATACTGACAGCAAGCCAAATGGTTTGTTTGTTTTGTTATGATATTTGGTTTGGATCAGGGTCATATGGGGAGGCCCAGATGGAATCTTTGTCCAGCAGCCCATGATGGCTCTTGGCAGCCCTGGGGATGTGTCAGAGGCATCTAAAATTAGGTTAGATGTGTGGCTGTGATTGCAGTAGATTATTCCCCCCCCCCAATGGAGGAGCAAGGCCAGCAGTCTGTGGGGTCCAGTTTCCCCCTCTGAAGTCATAAAAAGAGACAAGAGCATGGTACGATGAGGTCTTTCCTAGTATTAGGTCCTGACATTGTAAGAAAAGACTTCTTTACTAACTGAGGGATTAAATTGGCAGTGGATGCAGTGATGGCCACTAGCTAGAGGGATTTAAAGGTGATTAGAAGGAGAGGTCCAACAACATCTTCTAGCCATGATACTACTGGCCAATCACAAAATGATGTTAAGTTGCACAAAATGCTGGGCAGTTCCAAGCCAAGCATCCTGCAACACAGGCACCTGCTTCTGAACGGGCGCTCCCAGAAGAGGCAAAGGTGATGTCTCTTGGACTCTTCAGAAGTAGCTCCTGCATCCAAGATGGGAAAGAAAGCAATGATTGGCTCTTTGCTTTCAGGGAACAGATCTTAGTTAAAGAGGCTAGATTCGAGTCCAGTAGAACCTTAAAGACCAACAATATTTTCAAGGTATGCGCTTTCAAGAATCAAAGCTTGCTTCTTCAGATATTTGACATATATCTGACATCCAGAGGTCATTTCGGGGGGGATCGCGGGGGATCACAGTGGATCGCAGTTACCCCGGGTGAGGTACAGGGGGCGTGGCACATGATGAAGCCCCGCCCCCTGCTTCCGGCCGCCCATCACTTGGAGTCTCAGAGCGGCTTACAAACTCCTTTCCCTTCCCCTCCCCACAACAGACACCCTGTGAGGTGGGTGGGGCTGAGAGAACTCTGACACAAACTGCTCTTTTTCAAGGACAGCTGTGCCAGAGCTTGTGACTGACCCAAGGTCACATCAGCAGGTGCAAGTGGAGGAGTGGGGAATCAAACCCGGTTCTCCCAGATTAGAGTCTGCACACTTAACCACTACACCAAACTGGCTCTCGAACTACACCAAACTTTGCTTTCAAGGAATAGATCTTGTTTGGTTTCAGTTTCCAAAATAAGGGGATAGTTACAGAGGGTAGTCATGTTGGTCTGCAGTAGAAGAGCTAGATTCGAGTCCAGTAGAACCTGGACCAACAGTATTTTCAGGGTATGCACTTTCAAGAATCAAAGCTTGCTTCTTCAGATATTTGTCAGATATCTGACATCTCGTATCTGGCGAAGGGAGCTTTGACTCTCAAAAGCTTATACCCTGAAAATCTTGTTGGTTTCTGAGGTGTTGCTGGAGTGGAATCTAGTAAAGGAAAGGAAATGTATTCCTTCTGCATGACCACAAGAAGGGCCCACAGACCTAAGGAAGACTTAATTTATGGCCACATCACAAGCCAACCATAACCTATTTGGTCATATAATGTATTTAAGAGTAATATAGTAGCAAAACTCTGTTAATATTATGAGCAGAAGGCACCGAGTTTGCTAGGCACTGTACATTGCACTGGTGCTGCTTGGCTTCCACCCCCCCCCCCCCCCCCCCGGGGCGGGGGGGTTCGCTTCTGGGTAGTGAAGGATGGGGTATAAATCCAATCTCTTCTCCTTTTCAAGTCATTTGGAAACAATGGAGGATGGGGGCGCCTTCTTTTTTTTTGGGGGGGGGTAGTGTGTTTATTAACAAGAACATAAGGCAACCCATGTTGGATAAAGCCAATAGCCCATCTAGTCCAACGCTCTGTGTCACACAGTGGCCAAAAAACCAGGTACCATCATGAGGTCCACCAGTGTGGCCAGAACTCCAGAAGCCTTCTCACTATTTCCACCTAGCACCAAGAATACGGAGCACTGCCCCAGACATAGCACTGCCCCAGACATAGTGTTCTGTCTATAGGCAAAGGTTTCCCTTGCTCCGATGAAGCCAGATTTGTTTTTACTGAATATGATTCCTGAAAAATTTGAAAAAACAGATAAAACAATTGTGATACATTGTGTTACTGCCACTAGGATTAGCTACACAAAATATTGGAAATTGGAAAAAATCCCAGAAAGAGGAGAAATAATAAATAAATTATTAAACATGGTTGAAATGAATAAATTAACCTTAGCTTTAAAGGGGAAAGATGAAAAATGTTTTGAAAATACTTGGGCAAAATTGTACAAATGGTTAAAAAATATTACTTGTATGTCTTAATTTGGTACTACAAGCTGGACTGTGGGAAGATTCTTTACTTTGAAGTAAATGTGAATATGCAATAATAATAAAAATGTATGTTAAAAAAAAAGGTTTCCCTTGCTTGAAAGCCAGTCGAATCCGACTACAGATGCAGTGCTCATCTCCGTTTCCAAGCCGAAGAGCCAGCGCTGTCCAAAGACATTTCTGTGGTCATGTGGCCGGCATGACTAGACAGCAAGGCACACGGAATGCTGTTACCTTCCCACCTATTTATCTACTTGCAATTTCTTGCTTTTGAACTGCTAGGTGAGCAGGAGCTGGGAACAGAGACGGGAGCTCACTCTGTCATGCGACACTCGGGTCTCAAACTGCTGAACTACCAACCTTCAGGTCTGCAGTTCAGCGTCTTAACAGCTTGAGCCACCACAGCCCATCTATACCCTGAGGCTAATAGCCACTGATGGACCTCTTCTCCATGTTTATCCAGTCTCCTCTTGAAGCTGTCTATGCTTGTAGCTGCCACCATTTTCTGCGGCAGTGAATTCCATGTGTTAATTACTCTTTGGATGAAGAAGAATATCCTAAGCAAAAGGACATTCCAGCCTAGGGTAAAGACCTAGGCAGTGGCTTGTCTTGGTTTTGCCTGTTTTGGCTGGCTCAGTCCCATATAAATGCCACCCCCTGGAATGTGGTGATCACATGCCATTTAACTATGGATGATGGTGGCAGTGGAAGGAGATTGAGGGAACAATCAGTATTAGAAATGGTCAGAATACCATTTGGTTCATCTGATCAATATATCCCATTATTTTCATACCTGACATGGTGAGGGACATCATTGTTTGCCTCTTTTTGAAAGCTACTTCTACCACTAACTGAGTGGAGAGGATTTGTTGAACATCTGCCTGTGCTCCCCATTTCCTCCTACCCCATGTGATAAGCTACCACATGCATTATTTGTGTGGGCTTCTTGACCATCCTCTCACACAGATGAACTGAACATTCTGGTGTAAGGTTAAGGCCAAAGCCATGAGACAGGGCTCATATGGGTACTGTGAGAACATAAATGTTACACAGATGCAATTTTTTCCCAACTGTAAAAATATTGTAGTTGGATTTCAGTACTTACTTCGTGAGCCTCCCCTTGTGCTATGTGGTCTCTTGCTATTCTTCAGCATTTACTTCTGTAACAAAGAACATGATTCCACTTGAACATAGGGTAGCACCTCATGCAAAATTTAAAAAGTAGGCAAGTTTTAGTTAGCTAGTGACTTTTGTAATTTTTTTAAAAATAGTGTCCAGTTAGTGGCTGTTCTACTGATTTTGTAACTAAACTGTATGCACAATATAATAAGAATCTTTCAAGATGAAAGATTAAAGAATGTATCCCCCTTTCTCCCTCTCCTCTCATAAAATTTACCACCCATAATCCTAATGTTATTGTTAATGTTTTTTCTCACATATACCTATTTATATTCTGTTTCACTTGAAATAACTGAATGCAGATGAGGTAAAAGAAATGAGTTCAGTGACACAAATGTAGAAGAATTATGGACTGTAAGTGGTAGTTCATGAACACTTTTTAAAATTTACATTTTTATTCACATTCTGGCAAATGGTGAGAATCCATCTGCAAATATCACTACCTCATCAGAGAAAGTAAGGTAAACTCCTTTCTATTAGCATCCGACTGTCTCTTGGGTAAGAAGCCATTGCTGTTATTTATATTTTTTCTAAAGCAAACCTCTCAACCTAGTATCTGTATAATTTGGGCCAGGTACTTCAGTGTAGCGGAGAGAGGAACCTTGAAGAGATTAAAGAGAAAGGAAACCTATTATTCCATCGGTGCCTTTGAAACATTGTTCCCTGTGGTATATTCTATAGTGCTTTAGCCACTGTAGTCTTTAATATCACAACTCTTCCACCTGGGAAAATGGTACCACACTTTATATTACATTTCATTGCAGAGAGCTTCTCCTAATCAGTCTCCCCTTCACATCATTGCAATAAACTCCTAAACCTTTTTGTTGAAGGTTTACATCCTTCAAAAATGTATAAATTGATTATCCTTTTCTCCCAAGGGCTGCTCTTCATTTTAAAAAACGATTATATATAACTTTGTCAGAGTTTCCTCACAAGGCTAGTGTTATTGCTGTTGTCTAAGTACCTTTCAATACTTCTGAAATTGTTGTTGTTACAAAGTCTTTAGGATGACCAGAGGTGTTCTTCAAATATGTCCGTTGAATATAACCAAGCCTAGCCAACTAGTTCAGCTCTGAGGCCCACATTGAATATATGCAGCTAACTGGGCATTTCTTTTTGTTGACATGGTAACTATAAAAAAGTAAAGGTTCCCCTGCTCGAAAGCCAGTCGAATCCGACTCTAGGGTTGCGGTGCTCATCTCCGTTTCAAAGCGGAAGAGCCAGCGCTGTCTGAAGACGTTTCCGTGGTCATGTGGCCGGCATGACTAAACACCAAGGCGCACGGAACGCTGTTACCTTCCCACCGAAGTGGTCCCTATTTATCTACTTGCAATTTCTTGCTTTCGACCTGCTAGGTTGGCAGGAGCTGGAACTAGAGACAGGAGCTCACCCTGTCTTGCGGCACCTGGGTCTTGAACCGCTGAACTACTGACCTTCCACAGCCTGCAGTTCAGCGTCATGAGAGGGGGGGGACTTCAATGGGGCATAATGCCATAGACTCCACCTTCTACAGTGGTCATTTTTTCCTGGTAAACCAATCTCTGTTGCCTGGAGATAAATTGTAATAGCGGGAGACCTCCAGCTACCACCTAGGTGTAGGTGCTATATATTATGGACCAAACAGACATGATGTAAGTCATCTATATATCTAATAGCGAAGTTGCCCCCGGAGTGCGGATCGCTAAATCAGCGCTCCGGGGGCAGCTGGGGGGCCGGGGGAGGTTTGTGCACACGTGTGCACAAAAATGAAAAAGTTGAAAAAAATTTCAGGGGGATGTTTAAATCCCCCCGAAAGTGCAAGAGCGTCTCCTGCGCGTGCGCAGG
>NW_015164669.1:504645-517212 GCF_001447785.1 Gekko japonicus
CCCGGCAAAGGGGGGGGAGAACCGGCCTCTCCGCCGCCGCCTCCACCTCGGAGCCAGGCGGGGGGAGGACCGGCCTCGCCACCGCCTCCTCGGGGAGATCGAGCGGGGGGGATGGAGGAGACGGAGCTCTTCCCCCCCCCATGAGTATCGCGGGTCCCCGTCTTGTGAATCTCTATTTCTCTGAGAGGTAAAGTGCGTGTGCGTGCGTGTGTGTGTAGCCTCAATGTGGACTGGAATCACATGGAGACAACAGGAATTTAACCCTCAAACCGCACTCTGATTTGCTGATTGCAATTGGGATCCCCATGCTGTTAGTATTAAAAGAAAAAGACACGTCCTTTAAAAATGTATCTTTAAAAAAAGATAATAAAAGACCATGGTCAGCACTGTCAATAAGCTTGAAGGGTTAAATCCTTTCTGTATGGCTTTAACCCTAATTGTGCCTGTGTAACAATTTACAGACTGACAGATATTTGTCAGACTTGTCTTGGCCTTTTCGGCATGATACCTGAAATAAGTGCTATTAACCCACTTTGTTTGAGCACTTATATGCTGGTACCTGTCCTATATATAAAAGCCCAGCATATTGGCACTTTCTGGCTCTCCCATTGGCTGTGCTGGGTGCTCCATCAGCCATTGGCCCATCAACCACCACTCAGGAGTACTCGCGTGCCATTGGTTGGGTGCTGGGTCTGCTCCTCTCCCCTGCCCACTGCCATTCCCTGTCTGAATAAACTGCCAAAACTGCTGTGCGGCTCACTTTCTCCTCAATGGCTGTTGCTAGGCAACCAACCTTGGTTCTGTCAGTAAAAAGGCAAAGGCAGGAGGCTCTTTCCAGGCCTACTTTGACTTTTGTAGGGAACTCATTGGGGCCAGTCCTGACTAGGATTGCCAGCTCCAGGTTGGGAAATTCCTGGAGACTTTGTGGAGTCGTCTATGGAAGCCAGAGTTTGGGGATGGGAGAGGCCTCAGCTGAATAGAATGCCATACAGTCCACCCTCCAAAGCAATTATTTTCTTCAGGGAGAGACCTAGGTTCTAGCTGTGGAAGTTGAGTGGGTGATTTCGGACTAGTCACAGACTTTCAGCCTAATCTACCTCACAGGTTTGTTGTGCAGATCAAAAGGGGGAGAGAAGAATGATGTAAGCTGCTTTATTCCCCACTGCAGAGAAAGACTGTCGTTTTCCTCCCAGTGAACCACTGTTGCCAATCTCCAGGTGAGGGCTGGGGATCACTCAGAATGACAACTGCTCTCCAGATGGCAGAGATCAGTTATCCTGGAGAAAATGGTGGACTCTTTGTCATTATACCTTACTGAGATGGCCTCCCCATGACAGCAAGTGTGACATAGCAGTTAGCATTTCATTTCTTTTTTTTTTGAGTGAAAATAACGCGTAATGGTATATGATGACTCTGAGGATAAAGAGAGCTTATATAAACCAAAATAGATGAATAA
Organism: Gekko japonicus; assembly: GCF_001447785.1. NCBI lineage: Eukaryota > Metazoa > Chordata > Lepidosauria > Squamata > Gekkonidae > Gekko > Gekko japonicus. The sequence continues at coordinate 506,102 of NW_015164669.1, forward strand.
TGTGTGATGGGAAGGTAATAGAGATGGGATGGTGGAGGTGGGTGATGGGTGTATACATTTGTGTTGGTTGATGTTGTTATGAATATCGGTGTATGTTCTGGTAACTATGTGGAAAACTAATAAAAATATTTTTAAAAAAAGAAGAAAGAAGTCATAACCAGAACAGATTAACATTGGGAGCTAGGCTCCTTTTAAACATTCCCGGGCTAATGTAGCCACGCCTCTTTACACAAAGTAACCAATGAGGTTGCTCTGATAACATCCAATGAGGGTTCTTCCCTCTCACGGAATTGGTGCAGTTCTGATTGGTCGCTGTTGTGGAACGATCAATAGTGCGTTAGTTTGGAGGAGCCTTCGTCTGGCTTGAAGCTTAACATGGCATGTTAATGCGGCGATTCATGTAAGTCATTTGAATACACCACACCCTTGATGCTACTGAAAGCAAGAAAGGAAATAAAAATACAAAAAGATGCTTTCATCTTCAAAATCAGCTGAAAAGCAATGTGTTTGCATTCCCTGATATATAAAACCCCATTACTAGTACTGAAGACTCTGAAGCCAGGAGAAATAGGTAATAACCTTCCCTACAAGGAGATACCATTGAGGCAATGTTTTTCAGGGATGATCACAAAATTCTTGACCATTGATTTCCTACTGAGTTTGATCTGTCACTAATCAGCAAGGCACTCTCATTCCTTTCATTTCCTTGCCTATAAAATTCAATATGCATCTATTATAATTTTTTTGAAAACAAATAGATAGTATAAAGAAAATACAGAAAAGGAAAATTAATTATATTCTGTCCAGCTGAGACAAAACCTTACTCTCTGGAATGTGTTTTGATATTTAGGTGAATAAAATTAATTTAGATTTCTGGCTTAAACTGATTACTGGGGGTCCAAAGCATTTGCCTGTTCAGGAAGTGAACATAACTGGCAACATAGCTACGCAGTTACTGTACAGATTCAGAATGGCACCTTCTGTCCCAGTGTAAAATCTCCACAGTTTGTTTCCTGGTTTGCAGCCCCTGAATTAAGCCCCAGTGACCTTGCTCATCCTGCATTGACTCATCCTGCACTGACACATCAGTGGTGGCTTAAACACAATGCATCTCAAGTTTCTAACTTCACCTGACATTGCCTTGAAGTGAATCTCCTCTTTCTCAGATCATATCAGTCATGATCTCTGTCCCAAGAGTTTGGTTTCACAACCAGAATGCCTTATCTCCTTCATACAAATGAATAGCAAAATACTCCAGTGACCTTTTCAGTCTTCCTTGGTATAATTTACAGGCTATTTGCCTTTCCCCTAGAGCAGGGGTGGCCAAACTGCAGCTCGGGTGCCGGATGCGGCTCTTTCACACAGTCTAATTTAATGCTAATAAAAAGCAAATTTGCATATTTTTCAATAAAAACGTGTGTGTAATATTTGTTCCTGTCTTGCAGCTCTCAAACATCTGGCATTTATTCTTTATGGCTGTTATGTTAAGCAAGTTTGGCCACCCCTGCCCTAGAACATGCCCCCCCCAACCTCATGATAAAAATGGACAGCCAATGAAAATATGGTATGTTGTAAAGGTTACAACCTTTAGTTTTGCTGTGTCTATTCAATGTTCACGGCCATGTTACTGAGAAATGTTATAACAAGAGCAGAAAATGACATTAGATGAAACCTATTTCTTGCAGACTTCAGAAATGATATCAATGTAAGCCATTTTCACTGCCAGAGCAGAACAATGTGTCCTGTTCTTTTGTGTCAATCCAGTATATTTTCTTTTAACTGAATAGTGTGGGCCTTTCAGACTACTCATTAAGGTCAGAAGCTGCAAATCTTTACTCCTCTCATGTATTTTAGTTTGCCAGCAGTTATTTGTTACATGCTTATAATATTTTACATTTCTTAACATGCTGTTTTTAAAAATATTGAACATATTTGCTAGATTGTAATGTTTGCTAGATTGTAATGTTTGCTAGATTGTGTTCTTTCTGATCGTTTCTCTGCAATTTGATGTGACAGGTTCTGGCCAGTGCCCAGCTATCTCCTATGTGAGATATACTCACATGGTGGTACTAATATATTCATTATTTTTCTGGAACTCTGGTAAACCACTTGACACCAATATTTCTGGTGGCAGAGAGAGCGATCTTTAGCAGGGCTACAAAAAAATCCTACTCAAGTCTATTCAATGGAGCTTACTCCCAGGAAAGTGTTCTTATAATGGCTCTGAGAAAGTTCTGCATATTAATTGTGCACTGCATAGCTCAATTTTTTCTTTTAATTGTCATTCTATTTTGTGTTAATTGAATTGGGTATCTTCTCTTTCTGTAGAAGGACAGATACATCTTCTATTTTCATTCCCTACATCATCTTGTATGCTTGCCAAGAAAGCTAGGTCAGTCTCAACAGCTACACACAGGCGAACCAGTATTTTTTTAAAAAAAATGTGGTTTCTGGAAATATTGTCCTACTGGGTGGAGTTAAATTAAAATAATGAATTTCTTCTAATAAGTCTGGATGTTGTCTGACGATTACATTCTTAGCAATTAATAAACCATTCGTTTGAAAACCAGTGCTGTGGACCTGGGCAATGGAGCATTATTGGAAGTTTCAGGTTACCTCAGTCTCAGGAAAAGAGTCTCTTCAAATTTAGATTGTACTGTGTTTATGAAGCCTCTGGAATAGGTTGGTTGAACTTTTGTGATAACTCAGAATGTCCAGGGGAATGCAGAAGTTCAGCTTCTGTTGGGACAGGTAAGTAGTTCCTTTAAGTTAGGGTTGAAATATCATATAGTGAGGGCTGGAGACTGTCAAGAAAGCCCAGTTAACCCAAAGGACAGAGATTTCAGTGGTGTGGTGGCTGAAGGAAAAATGCAAGATCCAAAAAAGGGAAGGAAGACATAGAAAATTGCTTGAAGAATGGAGGCAAGATCATTGGATGGGGTTTTTAAAAATGAGGAAAGGAATCTTGGAAATTTGTCCTCCATCTTTATAAGATTAAGGTTGAACTTCTAGTTCCATTCCTGTTTCAAATATTAAAGTATGTCTGGGGCTGGCCAGAGGTGCAAGCCTCTTGATGTGAGTCAAAAGGGAAGAGCCAAAGGGCTGTTAGCCCATGGATTGCAGCCTGCAGATTTGACTGAGTTGGTCCAGTTAGATCCTGGACCAGCCCTGGACTTGAACTGAATTTTGTTTCAGCTGTTGACTGGTTGTTTGTCAAATTGTAGCCATTTTGGATCCCCAGTGGTGAGAGAAATGGGATGCAAATGTGTAAAAAAATAAAGGAAGGAGGATTACCAGCAAGACTGGTATGGGTGAGAGAAAAAAGCAGCAGTAGCTTGAAAAGTGGAAAGGTGGAGCCTGGAGATCTTCCAGAATTGTAAGAGATCTCCAGAGTACAGAGATCAATTCTCCAGGAGAAAATAGTGGCTTTGAAGGGTAGACTCTATATCATTGTACCCTGTTGAAGTCCCTCCTCTCCCCAAGCCTTCCCCTCTCCAGGCGCCACCCCCAAATACCATGGTATTCCTTGCCTTGCTTTAAATGGAGAGTATAATAGAAAAGCCAGACTCACAGTGGTACCTTGTGGCAAATAGTGTGAAAACTATGAGAAGTCCATTGTCTTCACATGCCAGTACATGGTTTAAGACTCACCCTTCTCCCAATAACCAGAACAGAGGTACACTGAATTTGGTGCCAACCTCTCCACACACTGTTTTGGAAAATGTGGAGTTTGTTGCCTTGAGTAAGACCAAGACTTTTAACAACTTTGGGGGGGGGGGAGTGACTTCATGGCCAAAGCATATAGTAGTTGAGTATGGCATATCATACCACCTGTATCATAAATACTCAGAACAATTGCCCTTCAACTGTACCCATCAGTGCATGTTCTATTTACCTTCACCCACTCCATCTACTTGTAGATAATGCCGTTCTCCACTGTCCTGAACACATCTTCTTGATGGGTAGTTGTGGTCAATGGTTTAAAGAACAAAGAATCCTCTTTGCCTTTCAGGTACTGAGCATACACAGTTATCAACAAGAGGCAGTTTCTATTGATTCATCCAACTGAAGTGCATAGTAGAGGCTTGCTTTCAGTTGGCAAGGGGGGAATCTGCTACTTTATCCAAAATGTCTATGCTCATCTCAAGGATTTGGATTTTCAATGGCGTCATCTGAAAGTGAGATCAGGTTATTCTTTCTTGCTTGTTGTTCCTCAAGGACAAGCCTCATTGTTTCTACTAGATATGGCTTGCCAAGTTCCTCTCTGATATGGAAGTTGTTACATTCCACACTATGGAAAGAATCTGGAAGATTCAAGAGCAGCTTCAATTTGCCTGAACAAAGTGGCCAGTCAAACCCACCTGGGAAGTTCTCAGAATGTGCACCTTCTTTTTAAAGAATTCAGTATTTTCCTGCAAACATTACTTGACTTAACTTGCAGCGGTCCCTTAGTTCGCAGAGTTTTGTGCTCACTGTATTAAGGAGTTCACTGTGAAGAACACATTGAGGCTTTCAAATGGACTAGCCAACAGTGCTTCTGAAGACCTATTGTAAAAATACTTCATTGTATGACTGTTTCTTTCCTGAAGCCATTACCATTATGTCTGGGTGCATGTAGTAATGACAATTTCTTCCTCCTGTCTAGTTCCCAACACTCCTACACCAGTTTGTATCCCATGCACCCATATCCAGGTTAAATTCAGGATAGGCCTGAGATTGTTCAAAGCTCACCAAGGGGGAAAAATCATGACTATTAACAAAATATATATGAGTGCTGTAGCAGCAGCTTTGCTGGCCCCCTTGGCACACTGCAACAGAGAAGAAATCTGCTTTTTGCTTAATTCATCCTACTGGTACCTAAATTTCATTTGCCTGCTCGATAACTTATAGCCCTAATAGAAAGCACCAAAGCCCTAGTAAATCTGCCGCATAGCAGGTCATTTGGGAGATGCCTAGTTGCCCAATAGCTTATTAAAAGTGGGAAAAAACAGATGAAAAAATGTCTGATTATGATAAAAGCACCTACAATTAATAATTTATTAGAATAATGTCAATTTATCACACCCCTCCCAGGTTAAGAACACAGGCTTTAAGCAACTCAAAACCAAAAGAGGGGGGGGGGGGGGGGGGGGGAGAGATTGTTCTAATTTAGAAATGAAAAATCGCTTATCTGGTACAAAATCTTAGCTGTACCAAATAAGTGACTGGTCTTTGTAGGTTTTTTGTTGGTCTTTGTAGGTTCTTTGGCCAATGTAGTCAGGGACCTCTGTTCAAGTCTCAAGTTTGGCCATGAAATTTTGCATCACTTGGGCATATTACAGTTTCAGGCTACCAGTCAGTGGGTGAATGATACTGCATCCGTGCAGTTTAATTTAATTTGCACTGTGGTAAACCAATGAGGTAAATAGATAAATAAAGTATATTAAGAATGCATATTGAGAATTGAGCTAAGGCAGCGGGTGGTGCCTCTAGATGTCATCTTTGCTAGCCAAGTATTGTATTCCTTGATTCCTATAGCATATTCATCAGAGGATGGAACAAATGCTGGCCTCAGATATTATTTATGCTGTTAATGAGGGGTGCAGAGGAATTGCTGCTACCATGAGCTATTTTCTCCTAACACAGAAATTAGCCATTCATATATGTGGGATAACTATCTAAATAAATAAATATTTTTATCCCCCTTTTCTCCACAATTGTATCTGTCCTCTTGGGCCCTGAATCCGGGGTGGTCTTTCCAAGGAGAGAGAGACACCCCAAAACAACTTCTGAACGTCCTAAAGCAGTGCCCTCATGAAGCCAGCCTTGGCTTAGACAGTGGTTTTTGCTGAGAGACCAAGAGAACCTCATTTCAAGCCGCACAGTCAGAACATTCTCCATGCAGGCAACCCTCCCTTCCCGTCAGCTCAGTCCATAAGAACTAGAATGGGCAAGTCTCTGCCCTTGCCTCAGGCATCCTAAATGGCCAGTCTTTTGTCTGCCAAATGTACACGCAGGCAGAGACAAAGAGCCTCTGGTCTGTGCTATTGTCATGAATGAAGAATGTTGCATGGTTCCAGTCCCCAACTCCATTTTCACTTGTATGTCAGGAGATACCTTCAGAATAATCCTCTCATTCCTGTCTCCATATATTTGTCTAAAATATCGGCATTCTGATACCTCTGCCAGACCTAGCAAGGTAAACATTAACTCTTAATATCCAGCGAATGGCCACCCATCCAGGTTCATCCTGCCGCACATCAAGCAGACTCACCTCCATTGTCTGGCACCAGGGAAATGCTAGATACTCCCAGCCCAACCATCCAGCACCTGGCTAATCTCATCAACGCTATTGTGAAGTGCCCCTCTGGAACTTCACCTGGGTTTTGCTCCTCCTGGTGTTGCACCCCCTGGGACCACTTATTGGTCAAGGTAATCTTTTGTCTTGACCTGAGACAAGCCCCTCAAGGTCCCCCATTGGCCCACGTTGTTTTCCCATGTCTATATCCACTAAAGCACATAGCCTCAACCGTGTGTCACTCTGAGTCAGCCTACAGTAGTGACGCACCCCCAAACCCCACAGTTTGGGTCCCCTCCCTTTCCAGCAATGGACCCCTGCATGTCTGGATCAATGTTCCCTCTAAGCTGTGGAGTCTCGTGAGCAATTATTCTGCTTTGTGAGCTACTGGCATTAAAGCTGTGAGCGAGCAATTTGGCTACTGCATAAATTAGTTGGCTCTGGAGCCATCCTCCCTGAGTTAAGACAAAAATGTGTGAGCCAGAGGCTAAAAAACTGTGAGCTAGCTCACACTAACTCAGCTTAGAGGTAACACTGGTTTGGATAGGTACAATATTACCCCAATCTCCCCACTCCTCTATCTGTCTGCTAACTTCTTTTTGTTTCTTCTTGTATGCTTGCAATCCTTGATTTGAGTGTAAATACCTAAATTATTATGTTTCCTAATAAAACCCATTTCTCTTCACCATTTGGACTGGTTATTAACTCAACCAAGGATCTAAGGGACTGTCTCTGTAAACATTGATAGCAGATCTGCGCTTATTACCCCAACTTTTTATGCAAGCTGTCCTGAGCCTGCTTTGGCTCAGGTCTAAATCGAATGAATGAATGAATTAATTAATTAATTAATAATTTCCCTCCGAAACTAAAATCAGCTATTCAGCTATTTAAAGCTGGTAGGGGTAACACAATGGGTACCCAAAGGAGCTTATAGCCACATTGTCCCTGCCTCCATTTTATCCTCATAACAACAACCCTGTGATGTAGGTTAGGCTTAGAGTGTATGACTGCCCAAAGGTCACCCAGTGAGCTTCAGGGCAGAGTGGGGATTTGAATCTAGGTCTCCCAGATCCTAGTATGATACTCTTAACTGTTGCCCCATATTGGCACTTTTCATAACGAGTATCCTAATCTGGGAAATTTTAAAAGTTTTTTGTTATAGGAATGAAATAGGTTTGATAACATGTGCAAAGTAGTGTCTGCTACTGGAGCTATTTTCCTGCATTGATAAGATCTTATCTTGCTGGTGTCACATAGCTAAGCTACAGTCTCTGGTGCGCTGTTCAGTCTCTATTGAGGAGATAGCATCTTTGCAGCTGAGGCAGCTGTCTACATGATGAAGAAGTAATCTACCTCATAGGGCTGTTGTGAAGGTAACAGGATTAAATGCCAGCTACTTGAACATGTTGTCAGTAAGGTACAAATGTTAACTGAATACATGCAAAGAGAACTCGTGTACATTGAAGGCTGGTTTCAAATGATACCTGAATGGTAAAAGGTAAAGGTAAAGGTTTCCTTGCTCGAAAGCCAGTCGAATCCGACTCTAGGGCTGCGGTGCTCATCTCTGTTTCAAACTCGAAGAGCCAGTGCTGTCCGAAGACATTTCCGTGGTCATGTGGCCAGCATGACTAAACATTGCTGTAAAGTTCACAATTTCTATGTTTTCAGAACACAGGACGTCAAATACGGAAGGTGAGCAATACAAACATCTTGTTGTCCGAATTTAGAATTTGTTAGCCCTTGTGCTGTTAAAACTTGTTAGCCTATGTGCTTTACGGATGTTGGATAAGATTGATATCACAGCTAAACACAATAAGACAACCAGAGAACTGAATTTGGTTGAAAAAGAGTTGTCTCGAAACGAACAACCACTCGAGATGTTCGTATCGCTCACCTTCCGTATTTGACGTCCTGTGTTCTGAAAACATAGAAATTATAAACATCATCAAGCGTCAATTCTGTACTAGTTATTATTGTCTATTCATTGTGATTTGTGAACTTTACAGCAATTTTTCATCATTATTATTGTACTACTTTGAATTGCTGGTCCCCCTTGTATATATCAGCATGACTAAACACCAAGGCGCACGGAACGCTGTTACCTTCCCACTGAAGTGGTACCTATTTATCTACTTGCAATTTCTTGGTTTCGAACTGCTAGGTTGGCAGGAGACCTGAATGGTACTGTCGCTCAAATTCTAGAAAGTGAGAATCACACCGCAAAGATACTTTGTCCATCAAAGCTTCAATCTTTAGCACAGCTAGGTTGTTTAAATTCCATTCAGGTCAAAAGTTAAGCCACCTAGCCATGTGCATGACCAGTGCCTTAGTTTTTAGAAGGAATTATTAATTAATAATTAGTGTTCAAATTAATGTTGACCGTTGCTTTCAAAACATAATATGTCCAGAATGCTAGAATTTTACCCTATATTAGCATCCTTTGTTCAGCATTTTACTCATTGATATAGGGTAGATTCTGGAAGATTTAAAAATAATTTAATCATTAATATCTGTATCATACAAAAATATCAAATTGGTGATTTTTATGGGCTGATTACAAGAGAACACTCTTGCTTGTCCCAGCATTCTCCCAGCAGTAGTGTTGTTGTTGTTCAGTCGCATAGTCGAGTCCGACTCTCTGCAGCCTCATGGACCACATCACGCCAGGCCTTCCTGTCTTCCGCCGTCCTCTGAAGTTTGCTCAATTTCATGTTCATTGCATCTATGACACTGTCTAACTATCTCATCCTTTGCCGTCCCCGTCTTCTTTGACCTTCAATCTTTCCCAGCAGCAGGGTCTTCTCCAGTGAGTGCTCTCTTCTCATTTGGTGGCCAAAGTATTTGAGCTTCAGTTTCATTATCTGGCCTTCCAGGGAACAGTCAGGGTTGATTTATTTTAGGATGGACTGATTTGATCTTCTTTTGCAGTCCAAGGGACTCTCAAGAGTCTTCTCCAGCACCATAGTTCAAAAGAATCTATTCTTCGGCGCTCGGCCTTCCTAATAGTCCAACTCTCGCAGCCATACATGACTACTGGGAATACCATTGCTTTGACCATGTGGACTTTTGTTGGCAGGGTGATGTCTCTACTTTTTATCATGCTGTTTAGGTTCGCCATCGCTTTCCTCCCAAGGAGGAGGTGTCTTTTAATTTCATGGCTGCTGTCACAGTCTGCGGTGATCTGGGATCCCAGGAACGTGAAGTCTGTCACTGCTTCCACGACTTCCCCTTCTATTTGCCAAGGAGTGATGGGGCCGGATGCCATGATCTTGGGTTTTTTGATGTTGAGCTTCAAGCCCACTTTTGCGCTCTCCTCTTTTATCCTGAGCAAGAGGCTCTTTAGATCCTCTTCACTTTCTGCCATTAGAGTGGTATCGTCTGCATAGCTGAGGTTGTTGATCTTTTCCCCAGCAATCTAAATTCCCGCTTGTGATTCATCCAGCAGTGTACCCTGTACATAACTTAAGAATACTGCTGACCAGACATGCTAAAAATATGACAGACTGCAGCATCAGCTTTAGTCTGGGGAAAGGCTCTAGATCACAGTTTGAGCACACACTTTCTATGTGTAACATCCAAGTTTCCAGTCCTTGGCATCTTCAGCTGATGTGGTTATGGGTAGAACAGCGGGGAAAGTCTTCTGAGAGCCAGTGCTGGACAGCTGGCTAAAGAGATACACTTTACGATTTAGCATAAGGATGCTTCATATGTTCTGTAGAACTATCCTGAAGCAGTGCTGCTGTGGGAATGTGCTGAATAAAAGGAAGCCCTTTCTCATTTTTTGCCGGTACATAATGGAGTTGCTCTCACTTCACTTGGCTTTACAGGTAGCCAGATATTCATGAGATAATATATTTTTCCTTCATTAACACTGAATAATTAACATCAGCTTGCTGAACAGCAGCAAAGAGTAGATTTGTTGTTGTTGTTCAGTCGCACAGTTGAGCCCAACACTTTGCGACCCCATGGACCACATCATTCCAGGCCCTCCTGTCTTCCGTTGTGCTCTGGAGTTTGCTTAATTTCATGTTCGTTGCCTCGATAACACTGTCTAGCCATCTCATTCTTTACCGTCCCCTTCTTCTTTGACCTTTAATCTTTCCCAACGTCAGGGTCTTCTCCAGTGAGTGAGTGCTCCCTTCTCATTTGGTGGCCAAAGTATTTGAGCTTCAGCTTCAGTATCTGGTCTTCCAGGGAACAGTCAGGGTTGATTTATTTTAAGATTGACTGATTTGATCTTCTTGCAGTCCAAGGGACTCTCAAGAGTCTTCTCCAGCACCATAGTTCAAAAGCATCTATTCTTCGGTGCTCGGCCTTCCTTATAGTCCAATTCTCGCAGCCATACATTACTACTGGGAATACCATTGCTTTGACCATACAGACTTTTGTTGGCATGGTGATGTCTCTACTTTTTATTATGCTGTCTAGGTTTGCCATCGCTTTCCTCCCCAGGTGCAGGTGTCTTTTAATTTCATGGCTGCTGTCACAGTCTGCGGTGATCTGGGATCCCAGGAACATGAAGTCTGTCACTACTTCCACGACTTCCCCTTCTATTTGCCAAGGAGTGATGGGGCCGGATGCCATGATCTTAGTTTTTTTGATGTTGAGCTTCAAGCCCACTTTTGCGCTCTCCTCTTTTACTCTGAGCAAGAGGCTCTTTAGGTCCTCTTCACTTTCTGCCATTAGAGTGATATCGTCTGCATACCTGAGGTTGATGTTTTTCCCAGCAATCTTAATTCTGGCTTGTGATTCATCCAGGGTGGCATTTTGCATTATGTACTCTGCATATAAATTAAATAGGCAGGGTGACAATATACATCCTTGTTGTACTCCT
>NW_015164669.1:517569-538506 GCF_001447785.1 Gekko japonicus
GATGTCTGGCTTGAGGTCAGTGATTACACCGTCGTGGTTGTCAAGGACATCGAGGTCCTTCTTGTATAATTCTGTGTATTCTTGCCATCCTTTCCTAATCTCTTCTGCTTCTGTTAGGTCCCTACTGTTTTTGTCCTTTATCATGGCCAGCTTTGCATGGAACATTCCCTTGATTTCTCCAATTTTCTTGAAGAGATCTCTAGTCCTTCCCATTCTATTGTTTTCCTCTATTACTTTGCATTGTTCATTCAGGAAAGCCTCCTTATCTCTATTCTCTGGAAATCTGCATTCAGTTGGGTAAATGTTTCCTTTTCGCCTTTGCCTTTCACTTTCCTTCTTTCCTCTGCTATTTGTAAAGCCTCATCAGACAGCCATTTCACTTTCTTGCATTTCTTTTTCTTTGGGATGGTGCTGATTGCTGCCTCCTGTACAATGTCACAAACCTCTGTCCATAGTTCTTCAGGCACTCTGTCTATCAAATCTAGTCCCTTAAACCTATTCTTCACCTCCACTGTATATTCATCAGGGATAGAGGGTATCTAATATAAGGTTTGTAATTACCTGATTTTAGTCTGCTTGTAGAGTGTTCTCATGTGCTTGTGGTGGTAACGTGCCCCCATGTACTGATAATATTTTGAATATTTAACCGTTTGGAAGGCTAAGAAATAGTTTGTGGTTAGAAATGTGTTTGGCTTATGAAAAGTTGGGAAGATCATACAACACTGCTGGTTTACACTGAGCATTCCTCTGTGGTCCTGTATACACTGTGATGCTACACAGTTATATTTTGTTGTGTGATAAAGTGGTTTACTATGCAATATATTATTGGACAAGAAGGAAATGTTGGCAGTAGGATGCTGCACCATGAAATAAGAGGCAGAAACAAATGCCATTCATGCATCAATTACAAAGGAAAGTTTTGACAGAAACTGCATCACTTTCTCATAACTCCTAATCTCAGCTGACAAGTGCTTCTCTTTTAGTTCATTGCACCCTGAAATGATTGTCCATGTAGGGAAGTCCCCTGGTGTGGATAAACATTCAAAATTAATGATTGGATCCTCGATGGAATTCCATGAGTGCAAGATAAGAGGTCAATTTTTGCTGATTGCCACTCCCGCAACAGCTCAAAATGCCCACAAATGTTATTCCTGGGGGGGCAGGGGAATCAGAGGTCTCTGAAATCAGTGAAAATTGTGCTCTCATGCCTTGGAAACTCTAGGTGGAATCCAGGGCTAATGTTCATAATGTAATATTCACATAATGATCAGACAAACTCAGTTAGTAGTTGCATCTCCTGAGACACAAAGCAAACTTTTAACCACAACTGGCAGCATGGGACCTGCTTTTAAATCTTTTTTTTTACCATACAAGTTGATATTTTATTTAAAAAATAATCTTTTTCTTTAAAAAAACAACTTTGTCACACCTCCATTATCTACCATTGCTTAGTGCTCAACTCAGTTGAGTTAGCCCACTGACTGTGGATCAGTGAACTACATTATTTGTAGAATCTTACCATGTTTGTGTTACTGAATGATAAAAACAGTAAGGTGTTCACTGTTAGTGGGCCAGAAATAGCCCATTGGTTTGCATTGTATGCCATAATGAGCATAGTGAAACATATACTGGAACCATGTTTTTAAAAATAAGACTTGTTTCTTGAGGATTATATGGATTCAGGATTATATGGATTATATTTGTGGATGCTCCCAAGAAGAGTATCTCCACAATTTCTGTACCCAGCATCTGATATTACCTCTGAACATGGAAGTTCCACTTACACTTAAGGTTAATGTTGTGTTTTATTTCATTTACCAGCAGTGTCCTTTGTTCAAATAACTATGTAAGACAACTTGAAGACCTAAGCAGTGCCCGATAAATCTTTTAAATAAAAAAGTGGGACGAGCTTCCACATATGTCTTCTACCCTAGAACAAACCATATGACTTCCTTGCCCTAAACCTGCTGTCCAGACTAGAGAGCAACTCCACAGGCCTAAAACCTGGGCAGTGGTGATAGGCCAAAAGGTAAGCCATTCCCAGAATCATCCACATCAATCTGGAAGCAGACAGTATTTAAGGCTGATCCTGCCACATAGTTCTTCCATGGACAGCTGGTTTGAGGGCAGTTAGAGGCCCAGTGTGCATGCACAGCTTACTGCAGATTTCCTGATTAGTAAACTTTTTTTCTTTCTCTCACATTTTTTTTAAATTTTATTTTTATTCTTTTACTTAGAAGTACATACAAATGCCAAAAAATGCTTTTAAGCTTGACTTTGGATTCTGTTTCTGCCTTAAGCACCATTCTAATTCCTCCAGTGTATTCATTCTGCTAGTATTTTAAAAATGCACTTTTTCTAAATTGGGGTGGAACGTCACTTGTGACATATGGGGGGGGGGATGTCCAAAGTTTTTTTTAAAATTTATGCAATTGCCTTATTGCAGCTGTGCAGTAGCGTCCAGCAAGCACATTCAATTTAAATCCTTGTGGTTCAGGGTCTGTGCATGCATTTTAGAATGAGTTCATTGAATGAAAGGGAACAGAAATAAATACAGGCAAACAGGAAAAGCCCACTGTTGAAATTGATCAGACTTTTTCTGCAACTGACAAGCAACTGCAAAGCCCCATTTTCCATAGTGCCGAGCACTAGGGATTTCTCTGCTTTGTTATTGGCCACTGTGAAAAATGTGAAAGAGTCATAGGATCTCATAATATGGGGGAACATGAGTGTACAGAATACACAGTAGAACTCACTGACACTGGAATTGCAAGCTGTGATGGTTGGTAACGTGTGTGTGTCTGTGTGTGTACGTGTGCCTCAGTTCTCCTCACTCAACAGAGGCTGCCTAGCCCTGGCCTTGGGGCTGAGTCAGCAGTTCTTGAGCCCCAAAAGCAGCTGGCTGCTCCTGAAAGTGGGGGACAACAAAGGCAGCAGTGACAGGGTGGTGGTGATGGTGGTGGGGACAGCGGTTGTTCCCTGGGCTGCTGCAACCACTACCGCCAGCGTGAGTATCCGTGGAGGTGTGCAAGCATGAAGATGGTGGAAGCTGCAGAATGGGCGGAATGACCACAATGTGGGCAGTGGCGTAACCTTCAGGGGGGGGGATGGGTGGGTGAAAATCTGAGGGAAGCTGTATGATTTTGAATTACATTTGGCTTGGAAGCAAAGAAAGGGGAAAACTGGCACAAAAGCACTCTCAGAAAACCTGGAGAAACAGTGAACAGAAATTGAACTGAGCGCTGAAGGGAGGGAAAGCAATGCGAATGAAAAAGAAAACCCGACGGACATGCATGGTGAAGGCGAGGCAAAACGCCTGTGCATAATAGGCCAGACTTAAGGTAGCTTCACCCCAGTTCTGCAGTGCTGACAGTGCAATCCTAAATAGAGCTACACCCTTTTAAGTCCACTGAAGTCAGAGGCCTTAGAAAGTTGTAACTTTGCTTGGGATTGTATTAAGAATCAGCAAGAGACAGATTGTTCACTTTGGTCCGAGTCCATCTTCAGTCCTTTATTTGAAGTCAACCAATTGGAAATATAGAAAAGATTTGTAATTAGCTTGGAGATCTTCTAGATGGTTTTTTAACTAGTTCTCTGTTAAGCGATAATGCCTTATTTTTGTCAGGCTCTTACCACTTCACAATCATTAGTATGGTATTTACATCCTCCATGGTTGAAAAGGTTACATAAATGTGTTAGACTGTATACCAGTGGACATGAGAAGAGAATAGGCTAATATAGCTGTCTTACAGCATAATAGGAGCTGCGGTGGCTCAAGTGGTTAAGACGCTGAACTGCAGGCTGTGTAAGATCAGTAGTTCAGCAGTTCGAGACCCGAGTGTGCCGCATGATGGAGTGAGCTCCTGTCTCTAGTTCTAGCTCCTGCCAACCTAGCAGTTCGAAAGCAAGAAATTGCAAGTAGATAAATAGGTACCACTTCAGTGGGAAGGTAACAGCATTCCATGCGCCTTGGTGTTTAGTCATGCCGGCCACATGACCACGGAAACATGTTCGGACAGCGCTGGCTCTTCGGCTTTGAAACGGAGATGAGCACCGCAACCCTAGAGTCGGATTCGACTGGCTTTCGAGCAAGGGAACCTTTACCTTTACCTTTTACAGCATAATGCTGAGCACATGGTGACCTTAGGAGCATGTATTTCTGTTTAGGGTTGCACTGGAAAAATGAAATTGTCCACAAATGCCACTAGAAGTCATACTTCCTCTTCTGTTGTCCAAGAGCACTGAGTATGTCAAAATGAAGCCAATACCAGTCAGTGGAACAGAATGTGAATCGCACTAAGCTGCTTTTCCAATTATAATAACTTTTGTTGATTTGTTGGCTTTTTTAATTTTCTGGAAAATGTCACAGTGAAATAACTGATAATCACCATTCCCCCCTGAAAGTATTACCTTCATACGCAGTGTTACCACATAAAAATACACAACAGTATGTATGTTATCCTAGACACTGGATTCCAAAGAACTGAATAGCTGTAGGAATTTAGAAATAGCACTTAGGGACTGAATTCCTGTTATTTTTAATCATGCGTTATGAACATATGCCTTATACGAAGCCAGACCATTAGTTCATCTAACTCAGCTTTGTCTGCTAAAACTGGCAGTAGCTCTTCAGAGTTTCAAGAAGTGGCAGGTCTTTCTCAGCACCTGGGAGACTTTACTGGAGATGATAGGAACTGAACCAGAGACCTTCTTTTGCTAAGTATGTGCTCTGCCACTGAGCTATGGAGTCACAGTTCCTTCATATGGTAATGGAAACATTATGCAGTTTGATGGTCTAGTCTAGTGCCATTTTTTTTTTTAAAAAAAAACTTGTCGCTGTTACTTTAATGTCACACAGAGCAGATCTCTGCTAACATGAGTGTTTCCCCCCCCCCCCAGCATATCTTCCACTTCAGAAAGTTTTCCTTGCTGTGTTACACTTTAGGGTCTCATAGGCTTCTTTATGTCACATAGGGTTGCCAGCTTGAGAAATTCCTGGAGATTTGGGGGATGGAGCCTAGGGAGCTTGGGTTTTGGGGAGGAAAGGGCCCTCAGCAAGGTATAATGCCCTAGAGGCCACCCTCCAAAGCAGCCATTTTCTCTCCAGGGGAACTGGCTCTGGTGTCAGGAGATCAGTTGTAATCTTGGGAAATCTCCGGGCCCCACTTGGAGGCTGGCAACCGTGGTCTCAGGATGAAAGTCTTTCTCAAGCTGGTATTTGAGATTCTATTACTGGAGATGCCACGGGGTCAGATCTGGGAGCTTTGTCATGCAAAATCATGCGTCCTGCTGCTCAACCAAACTGGCAAATCAGTACGATGTCTCCATCAATGTCCTCAAGGAAACCCCCAACAATTCCTTTACAGTGAAGGCCAAAAGAGAAGGGATGGAGATTTCAGAGTCAACTGGGTCAAATCCAGTTGTATTTTGGATTGAGGCCCCATGGAAAGAAAAGAGTGCCGGATATCGTGGGGGGAGGCGTGGCTAATTGCCCTGGCGCAGTTTGATCTCCGATTACGCTATCAGACACGCCGGCGGCACACCACGGGTCCTTCCCTCGGCGCCGGTGGGTAAATGAGGGTGGCGGGTAAACGACGATCCTGCAGCGCGGCAAAGAAGCAGCACGGCACGATCACACAGGCAATGGCTACGTGCCGCTGCGGTGACAAACGGGGTTATTTTTTAAAAAGCCGAAACGGCACTTTCACTTTCTTCTTTGTGCGCATGCGCCATTGGGTGCTTGTGCGCATCTTGTAAAGACTTGGGGGGAACCTGTTTGCGAAGGGACATGGGCGGGCGCCGGATGCCACCACCGGAAACGCGATCAGACGCCAGCCCTTGCCCCGCGGTTTCCAGAAACGAGTACCTCGGAGGTACTAGTTTTTAACTCCACATCTTTGGCGGGAAGCCTCGGGTTCGCCACGGGAGCTCTATGCTTCCCAGATGTTGCGGTGTGATCGCGCCCGGAAAATCCGCCTATCTTCCGTCTCTGTAGCGTGGCTAATACTCCGTGTGACCACAGCCAGTGTTTAATGTTGTAAATAGTCAAAAAATTGTTTAATACTCAGACTATTTGATGGATCTTGCTCTATTGGAAAGAAGATATTTCTTTGCTTTTTAAAAATACTTTATTCTAAGGGAAAAGGTACACGGGATTGCTACAAATTAACAAAACACTAAGAGCTACATTTCTAAGCTTCCTATACTGAAGACAAGCACACACGTAATGGAGATTTCCTCCTTCTTCTTGACCCCTAGAAAGGAAGTCACCTGGAACAAATGACCAATCTGCATCAAAATAGAAGTTACTTTTCCCGGGCAAATCCCCCATTGGCTTAGTGCCAGGTATCCCTTCCAGGTCAGTCTAAACAATAGCAAACTAGGAATACAAGTTAACCCTATAATGACTGAATCAGACCTTGTAAACACATACATTTCCAACATTTAACTCTTCAAGCGCTGCTCAGTTACTCAAAACTGAATTCTCCATGCTGCTGTTGTCTTATTTCCAATAAAACGATGTCCTTTTAAAACCTGCCTTTTTGTCTTTAAAATAATATTACATGAAGCCAGGTTTCAATGAGTGATGGTTTAAAGGTAAAGGTTTCCCTTGCTCGAAAGCCAGTCGAATCTGACTCTAGAGGGTGGTGCTCATCTCTGTTTCCAAGCTGAAGAGCCAGCACTGTTAACGAAGATGTTTACGTGGTCATGTGGCCAGCATGACTAGATGCCAAGGCGCACGGAACACTGTTACCTTCCCACCAAAGTGGTACCTATTTATCTACTTGCAATTTCTTGCTTTTGAACTGCTAGGTTGCTAAGGGTCGAACCCCTTCTTCCCTTCCCATATGGCCCCAATCCAAATTGTGGGTACACATGTGTGCAATTAACTTTTTTACAGATTGTCCGGGATTAGTGGTGTAACCATCCCTGTCTGATTTGGTCCTCAGAAGCAGTTCATACATTATCTGGCCAGCGAGTATATTGTTTTAACTGCTTATACAAGAAGTGTATTTAGGGTTGCTGTCCTCCAGA
Organism: Gekko japonicus; assembly: GCF_001447785.1. NCBI lineage: Eukaryota > Metazoa > Chordata > Lepidosauria > Squamata > Gekkonidae > Gekko > Gekko japonicus. The sequence goes on from NW_015164669.1 coordinate 524,605, forward strand.
TGGGGCCTGGAGTGTTCTAGGAATTAAAAGTGATCTCCCGACTACAGAGATTAGTTCCCCAGAGGAAATGGCAGCTTCAGGGTAGAGTCTCTGAAATCACATCCCAAATGAGTTGCCTCTCCTCCCCAAATCCCACCCTTCCCAGGCTTCAACCCCAGATCTTGAGGAATTTCCCAAACCAGAATTGACAACCCAAAGCAGGGGTCATTTCCTGCAGGAGCGCACAGGAGCGGAGCTCCGGCAGTAAAGACCCCAGGGTGCGGGCACATGCAACAAGCCCCACCCCCTGCTCCCAGCAGCCCTCAGTCAGTTCAAGAAGCAGCCAGGTAAGTTGCAGAGCCCCCCCCCCGGCCCCCCAGTCCAAAAGAGTCCAGTGGCACCTTTAAGATCAAGTTTTATTCAGGTACAAGCTCTCCCTCTTCTCCGAGGACAGATCTGCACGTTCCCCCCCCCCCAATAGCTAACAATCCAAAACAGTCCAGTGGAGCCTAAGCGGTGGGTGTTGCCTTCTGACACACTTCCGGTGATGTCAGGGTGTGTGGTGTATGCAAATAAGTTATGCTAATAAGTTATGCTAATTAGTTCCTGCACCTCTTTTTCTACGAAATGACCCCTGACCCAAAGTATACTCAGGTGAGCAGTGTCACAGTAGTGAGGTGACTCAGGGAAAATTGGCTTACATGAGCAGGACTTCAACCACAGAAGTGACTGGTGGTCTTCGGTGTTGTACTGCTCAGGTTATGTAGGGTTGCCAGCCTCCAGCTTGTGCCTCGAGACCTCCCAGAATTACAACTGATCTCCAGCCTACGGAAATCAGTTCCCCTGGAGAAAAGGGCAGCTTTGGAGGATATACTCTATGGTGTCACATATCCTCTGATCTTTCAGTCCTCCTCTAACCCTGCCCTCCCCAGGCTTCACCCCCAAATCTCCAGGAGTTTCTCAACCCGGAGTTGGCAACCCTAGTCAAGCAGGTAGGCGAGTCCATGCAAGTATTCAGGTACACGTAGTAGCTGGTACAGGTCATGTATGAACAGCCTTTGAAACAAGAAATGAGACATTGTAGGCTGTTTGAGGAATTGGTACAGCCCAGTAAACAAGGGGGGAAATGGGAACCCTACTGTATCATGCATCTACTAAATCATTCTTAGGAAGATGATGAAAATCACTGGGATTCAACAATTATTTCTCCCTGAGGACTTGCAAATGATCTCTGTTTCTTTCTTGGGGAGGAGGATATCCACGCTGGAGGCTATCCTGCAGTCTGGATATATGCTATCATATTTTCAAGGAAGGCCAACACAAGAAATTCAAGTTGGCAAGGAAACAAACACATTACTAACATAATTAGTTCAATTGGCATGGCTCTGCATTTTTTTTATTGAATCGGTTAGGAAGTATGTTTTGAAAATGTGCATTTAATTTTCCCCCCAGTGAAATAGCAAATGCTGGACATTTCTAATAAGAACTCATCATAAACAAGGTCCCTTCACTACGATGGATAGAAAGCAGAGACTGGTGAAAAAGCAGTTTGGGAAACGATTGTCTTTGGATAGTAGACTCATGGTGAGTACAAAAGTGTTTTTATACATTCTGCATTTCCAGTTTTTTTTGGTGTTTATTGTTCTGCCCTATGTTGCATAAGTATTTCAGAAGACATTGAAAACATCACATTATCAAAATTGCAAGAGACTTTACAAATGTCTAAATGTAAATAAATACTACATAGAGTGTTACAGCAGCTATATGACATCTTTGGGTCAGAGTGTCAGCAGAATGTCTTGTCCAATGTAATGGGCCAGAGATACTCTGAAATGTGTGATGTCTATAGGGAAGCTGTGTTGCACTTATCTGGAACACTGTTGTATTGTCTGTTGCTTTAAATCATAAGCAACTGACAAAACTATGGCTGTGCTCTTCTGGCCACTTCATAGTCTAGTTTATTTTAACGATGGCTAGTTCAGTTAAATCAAGATTCAGCTCACAGAAAACATGAGTAAATCTGGTATAGTGGTTAGAGTGTTGAACTATGGGCTGGGAGTTCTGCATCCTAATCCTCAGTGGTGTGGAGTAAGCAAGATCTTTCAAGGGCTTTGTTGGAGTTTTGGCATCTACATATGAGGCTGGCAGGCAATGTTTGTGGAAAGTAAAAAAAACCTGCTAGTGAGTATGAGTGAAAAGTGGTGGAGGAAGGTTACACTGGGGTGGACCTTACTTCTGTCCTACCACTCCATTCAGCAAAGCCTTCCTCCCAGCAGCTCTTTTTCCAATGGAGGTAAGTGTCAAACTTTGCAGAGTAGATTGGTAGGATAGGAGGAGGATCCACCCCAGGATTCTGCAAGTGTCACATGTTTGTGTGTGGGTGTGCACGCTGAAATTGGCACCAGAAAGTTGTCTTCTTGAGGGGTTTTTTTTGGGGGGTGAGGAAAGGATTCATGTGAAAGTTGCTGGCTTCTGAGCTGGAGGATGTATTCTACCAACAATTGTCTTTCTGACAATGGCCAGAACTTCCAAAGAGTTGGCAGTGTACCAAGGCTTTGCCATCAGTTGGGTACTGGGAGGCAGGTTGGGGAAGTAACCAACTTTCTTTCTTTGACTAACTAAACCACTGCTAAAACCAGCCATTGTTTCATGTGTGTCTAGCCATTTACTGCAATGCTAAGCCCATTGCTTTCTCTTTCTAGCCTGGGAGGGCATCACCTGGCAACAAGCCCAGGTCAAACCAGCATCAAGCCGGGATGCCTGCATTCAGATATCACATGGAACCCTAATTATGATGAACTGTGGTTAATAACCTAAACTCAGATCCTGGCTGGTTGGATGCAAACTAACCAATAGTGGCTAGGTAGTGGACTGGCCTGCAGTCAGAGAATCCCACTAACTATAGTCAGTTGAATCAAACCATCATTTTGCATGATGCCTCAGTCAAGTCAAATGTCTTTCAAGTTTAGGCATAGAACGTGTGTCAAATAGTCCACTGAGGTCATATGTGCCATTTGGTGCAGAAGAGAAGTGAGTATATGTCTCCCGACTGAAATTGACACGGTGTTGCACAATCACACATCCTTTGTAGCCGCAGGCTCAGCCCGTCACTGCCCGATCAGACAGCATGTGGCCAAGTGGGGGAATTTTTTTGGCCTTTTGTTTCCCATGTGCATTAACGAGGAATTGCACCTCCGCACTGAGGGTTCCCCATGGAGTATGCGGTTATGTGCATACTGCCAAACGAAGGGGAAAAACGAGCACCAAGTCAGGATGGAATGAGCAAACCATCCCAACAGCATGAGAGTGTGCTTGAGTGATCAGAGGTGAAAGTCCGTCCATAGCCCATTGGCAAGCATTAGGCCCGGACTTTCCCCAGTGTCTTTTAACTCTACTTCTGTGGCAGAGCTGCACGGGGTGCTGACAACTGTGGGACCTTTCCCAGATGTTGCTGTCTGATTGTGCCCTTTAGATCCATCAGGCATTCACAGCTGAGTCGGATCTAAAGGGATTTCTGACCGCAACCTGAATTTCCTCTGCACTGCATTTGAAAAGACTTTCCTCTCCTTCTTCATATGCATCTTCCAGGGCTACTTTTTCAAATAGAACAGTGTGGGGAGAGGGAAGCTGTTAATGCTTTTTTCCTTGACATCTTTTTTATTTAAAAACTGCACAACAACTCCAGAGTTGCTTGTACCTCCGCTGGCAGTTTTCCCCAGAAGAAGTAAAAGCTGTTTGGAGTGATGCGCTAAATTATAAATGTGACTAACAAGGTGCAGAGTGCCATGGCTAGTTGCAGCTCCTTGGTTCGATATCTGCCTCATGATATGTGAAATGGCTTCCCAGGTTCCATTGTTAACGCTGGACTTGATGGCCTCCTCAGTGCAGTGCTACACAGAGTTCCACCCCTTTAAGCCCAATGTCTTCTGTGGGTTTAGAAGGGTGTAACTTCACTAAAGGAGCTGCGGTGGCTCAAGTGGTTAAGACGCTGAACTGCAGGCTATGGAAGGTCGGTAGTTCAGCAGTTCGAGACCCGAGTGTGCCGCATGACAGAGTGAGCTCCGGTCTCTAGTTCCAGCTCCTGCCAACCTAGCAGTTCGAAAGCAAGACATTGCAAGTCGATAAATAGGTACCACTTCGGTGGGAAGGTAACAGCATTCCATGCGCCTTGGTGTTTAGTCATGCCGGCCATATGACCACGGAAACATGTTCGGACAGCGCTGGCTCTTCGGCTTTGAAACGGAGATGAGCACCGCAACCCTAGAGTCAGACTCGACTGGCTTTTGAGCAAGGGAACCTTTACATTTACCTTTAACTTCACTAAGGATTGCACTACAATTCGATTCCATTACCATGACAATGATTCTGAAGCACTGAAGTTTCCTTGTTTCATGATCTCAGTGAAGCCTTTTTAAGGTATGCCTCAACAAGTGTGTACACATTCCTGTAACATTACCTCAAAAGCATCAACTTGCACATAATCATCTGCTAATTTTACCCTATCCCATCAAACAGTAAAATGAAGGGGGGCCCTCCAAAAGCCACATCTAGTTTTTAGGGGTTTTCCGTAACCTCTTCATCTTTTTGTGGCTGGTGAGAGAATGTCAAGACCCACCCAGTTCCTTGCAACACATCATTTAAATTTATGGACGTCTCTTAAAACAAATGGCTGAAAGAAATTTGAAATTATTTTTCAGTCGTGTCATGGCAGTGTTTTTTTGGAAGAGGTTTGGAAGAGGTGGGGCTGAATAATCACATCAGTGCTCCTGAGAATTACGGCATGCTTTAAAACTCTCCTTGCTGATTTATCTAATGGCAAGAATATGTTCTTATGCAGGACTTTAAACAACATTTACTCAGTGGAGTGAAGTCACTGGGCTGTACTTGGAAGGAAGTTAATTGTGTGTGTATGGTGGTGGGGGGAGTGTAAAGAAGCCCAAGTAACCTCAGTCAGGTCAAATTCACATCTGAGGAGCTGCTGCTGGCTTTGCTTTCAGCATAAGGAATGTGTTTTCTTCCAAGCAATGACAGAAGAGCAGCTCTTTTTTCAAAGAAATGAGGTTCCCAGGCTTGAGGATTCAGGGGACTGCTGACATGTTTAGTGAGGCCAAATGTAGGAAGGCTGGTATGCGATTTCTATCAAACCAACTGACCTAGGAGAGAATGGAACGTAGATATGGAAATCAAAGTTGCCTCCCCTTTCTGGGTCAATAATATAGGAGTTCGTAAGAGAGATGAAAGCAGAACCTTCTGCCTTATAATATAAATCACAGAGCACTCCCATCTTCCTTTCCCTCTCCAACAGCTTCCTTTTGGCTACAGCTAAAGAATTTATTGGCACCAGCCTAGCAAGTTAACGGGAGTCTCAAAATCATAGAGGACGTGGGAGATGCAAAGGGCCGTTGCCGTCTTTTGTTAAAGCAGAGTAGGTGCATGGCAGGTAGAAATTCATGGGGGAAATTCAGTCATGGCTTTCCATGCCAGAAATAAGGTAACTCTGATATTTTTTTTGCCTATCAATGAGGGTTGCCATCTCTGGATTGGGAAATACCTGGAGATTTGTGGGCTGGAGCCTGGGGAGGGGATGGACTTCAGTGGCGTACAATGACACAGAGTCCACCTTCCAAAGTGGCCATTTTCTCCAGATGAACTGATTTCTGTCACCTGGAGATCAGTTTTAATCCAAAGAGATCTCCAGCCACCACCTGGAAGTTGGCAATGCTAGGTATAATGCAATAGAAGCCACCCTTCAAAGCAGCAATTTCCTCCAGGGTTACCAATCTCTGAAGTCTGGAGAGCAGTTGTAACTCTGGGAGAGCTCCAGGTCCCACCTGGAGGCTGGCAACCCTACATACACCTCTTTGAAAGACATGGGTCAGGCAAAGTCATGACTAGTAGGCTTTTCCAGTTTTGTTCTATTGTTCTAGAATGTTGGTCCATACTGCATCCCACTCCTGAATTTTAGTTTAACTAGAAAAATTTATGCTCAGGTGGGCAGCCATGTTCGTCTGAAGCCGCAGAACAATGTTTGAGTCCAGTGGCACCTTTAAGACCAACAAAGTTTAATTCAAGGTATAAGCTTTTTTGTACATGCACACTTCTTATACACAGGATAAAACTTTGTAAGTCTTAAAGGTGCCACTGGACTCAAACTTTGTTCTAGAAATTTTTTACAAAAATTAATTCCAGAACTACATCATGCACAGTTTGCTAAAGTTTTTACTCCTGCAATTCTAGCTTCCCTCATGTTACTGGTAAACTCTGCAAACATTCTAAAAATCAGTCTTACATGAGCATCTATGAGATTCTTTTTTGTGCTGTGTTCTATTGTGCATTGGTAAAACACTACACTGAAGTATAAGAACATAAGAGAAGCCAATGTTGGATCAGGCCAATGGCCCATCTAGTCCAACACTCTGTCACACAGTGGCCAAAAATACCAGGTGCCAACAGGAGGTCCAGCAGTGGGGCCAGGAAACCAGAAGCCCTCCCATTTTTCCCCCCCAAGCACCAAGAATACAGTGCATCACCTGCCCCAGCCTGTGATAATAGCCACTGATGGACCTCTGCTAAATATGTTTATCCAGTTCCCTCTTGAAGCCGTCCATGCTTGCAGCCGCCACCCACCACCTCCTGTGGCAGTGAATTCCATGTATTAATCACTCTTTGGGTGAAGAAATACTTCCTTTTATCTGTTCTAACTTGACCACTCAGCAATTTCATGGAATGCCCACGAGTTCTTGTATTGTGAGAAAGGGAGAAAAGTACTTGTCGAGCTCACCCTTGGACTCTGGTGCGGTGCCCCCAGTGGCTGTGGCGTCAGGGTTCACAGCCTGACTCTGGTAGGGGAGACAGCCCTTGGACTGGTAGGTTCCAAAAAGGGAGGGGGAGTGAGGGGCCTCCGACAGGCAGGGGACAGGGTTAACATCATCCTGAGAGTCCCTCTGCCAGTACGCTGCGGACTTCCTTCTCTCTTTGCCGTTTCTCGTCTCTCTGTTTGTCAGCGCCCCACTCCATTCCACAGCGCACTCCTCCTCCCCGGCCCCATCTCCACCCTGCCTTTTATCTCCCCGCCTCACTCCCAGGACCGCCATCCATCCTCCGACTTGGGCCACGCCCTCCTTTATCTGCCTGGATGCCGGCGGGGCGTCTCCGGGGTGAGTGCTGATGCACCGGCGGCAGCTCTGGTGGCCTCTGGGCCATGCCGCTGCCGATCTGCGACTGTACCCGCTGCTTCGTGCCCACTCCTGGCACGTCGGAGAAGCTGCCTCCGCCCCTCTCCTCCTCCGTGGTGCTGCCTCATGGACCCTGGTCTTGTCTCCGGGCCTGGCTGACGCAGCCTGATGAGGGAGGGGCTCCCAACACCCTCCCCGGACCATTGGCCTTCGCTTCGTCTGGTGAGTCATGCTTAGGGGTCCCCCGCGCCCAGTCTGCGCGTCCCACAACCTCAGGGGCGGGACAGTACTTCTTTCTCGACCTGTTCTATCCCATGCATAATCTTATAAACCTTGGTCATGTCACCCCTCAGCCGACGTTTCTCCAAGCTAAAGAGCCCCAAGTGTTTTAACCTTTCTTCATAGGGAAAGTGTTCCAACCCTTTTATCATTCTAGTTGGCCTTTTCTGCACTTTTTCCAATGCTATAATATCCTTTTTGAGGTGTGGTGACCAGAACTGTACACAGTACTCCAAATGAGGACATACCATTGATTTATACAAGGGCATTATGATACTGGCTGATTTGTTTTAAATTCCCTTCCTAATAATCCCCAGCATAGCGTAGGCCTTTTTTATTGCAGTCACACACTGTCTTGACATTTTCATTGAGTTATCTACTACGACTCCAAGATCTCTCTCTTGGTCAGTCTCTGCCAGTTCAGACCCCATCAACGTATATTTATAGTTAGGATTTTTTGCCCCAATGTGCATCACTTTGCACTTGGCCACATTGAACCCCATTTGCCATGTTGGCACCCACTTGCCCATCCTCGACAGATCCCTTTGGAGTGCCTCACAATCCTCCCTGGTTCTCACCACCTTGAACAACTTTGTGTCATCTGCAAATTTAGTCACTTCACTGCTTACTCCCAGCTCCAAATCATTAATAAACAAGTTAAAGAGCATCAGACCAAGTACTGATCCCTGCGGTACCACACTGCTTACCACCCTTCACTGAGAAAATTGCCCATTTATACTCACTCTCTGTTTCCTATTAATTAGCCAGTTTTTGATCCACAAAAGGACTTGTCCTTTTATCCAGTGACTATTGAGCTTACTTAGGAGCCTTTGATGAGGAACTTTATCAGAAGCTTTCTAGAAGTCAAGGTAAACAAAATCTATTGGGTTCCCTTTGTCCACATGTTTGTTCACTCCCTCAAAGAACACTAACAGTTTAGTGAGACAAGAACTTCCCTTACAGAACCCATGCTGAGTCTTCCTCAATAGGTTTTGTTCATCTATGTGCCTATTAATTATTTCCTTAATAATAGTTCCCACCAACTTAGCCGGTATCGAAGTCAGACTGACTGGCCTGTAATTTCCCGGATCTCCTCTGGAACCCTTTTTAAAGATGAGAGTGACGTTAGCTACCTTCCAGTCCTCAGGAATGGGGGCAGATTTTAGTGAAAGATTACATATTTTTGTCAGAACTTTCAGATGTATGCCATCTGGGCCTGGTGATTTATCAGTTTTTAAGTTGTCTATCAGTTGTAGGACCTCCTCTCTTGTCACTTCAATCTGACTCAGGTCTCTCAACACCGCTCCCGAAATCAGTGGTTCTGGAGTGGGCAAGCACTTCTCATCTTCCACAGTGAATCCTGACATAACTACTTTCAATCACACTGAGATTCCTTTTTGTGTGTTTTATCCATGCATGTGCAAAGCTGTAACACATTGCACCAAAACATTCTTGATGGAATTACATGTACACTGCTTTTTTTGCACTGTCTAATCAATTAACATGTATACATTAACACTGCACCAAAGAAAACTGCAGCAAACCATGCACACACATTTTTATGTACAATGTTTGGTAATACAAACAGAAACCTAAAAGCACTCTCATTAAATCAGTTCCAACTCAGAAACAAAAGTACATCATTTGCATTTCTATAATATGAGGAAATTTGGAGGAAAATTATGGAAATGTTTCTAAGGAAAAAGTGTTATTGCAACAGACATAGGAATCTTTTTGGGTATGTAGCAGATAAATGAATACTCATGTCTATGTTGCTTGCACATTTGGTTTAGCCTTAGTTACGATTGTCTGGAGAATAATCCCTGGGTCAGAAAGAAAAGAACAAGTTGGGGGTCAAAAGCCTACTAAGCAGGGCTTTTTTTGTAGAAAAAGCCCAGCAGGAACTCATTAGCATAATAGGCCACACCCAACAGCAGAAACTCATTAGCATTTAAGCCACACCCTGGCAGTGCAGCTCATTAGCATATTAGGTCACACCCCCTTGCCTTCCCTTGGCTTGCCCGGGTCACTGGGGGGTCGCTCTCCAGGCCTTCCCTCTGTAGCCAGGCACACAGAGGTCTTGGCTGCAGTGGGCGTGGCCAACTCTGAAGCCAGCCGGAACTCCGTTCCTGTGCCTTCCTGCCCCCAAATAGCCCTGCTACTAAGGCTGTGCATAGAAGCAAATATCTTCTTTTCCCCCAAATCACTCAAGACCAAGATTGAGGGGAAGGCTTTCTGTTGTCAAGAAACCCTTCCCCTATTACTCCTTAACCTGCTGCCACTTCTGTTCTGGCTGCCTGCCCACTGCCTTAACCTGCTGCCACTTCTGTTCTGGCAGTGGCCTTTATGTTTTCAGTGTTAATTGCCCTGATATGCTTGTGCAATTCTCCCTGGTCCTCAGCCCAGCTACTTTTTATGTCATCACCCTTCTATATTGAGCATGAAGCTTTTGCTAGGCTGATTGTGTTATGAAGCGCACACTGTACTTTAAAATAAGGATGACAAAATAAGGACAACAGATTGCATAGGGATATATTTCTGGCTGTATGATGTTATTCTTCTTGCTCCAACTTGGAAGTCTGGCTCCATATATTATTTTAGAATAGGAGTCTAGACCCCAAAGTAGAATGCAGTTCAGTAAAAATAGCTTACTTACTTGCTTGGGGTTTCTTTTTTTTACTGTGTACAGCATCCACAAAGGTTTATAAGATTGTGAATTGAAAATGATCTTGTTCCTATGATAGGTAATGTATATCTCTTTATGCCTTATGTTAGTCTTAGGTAAGGTATATTCTTTTATAAACTTTAACGTACAGCGTAATAAACATTAATCTTAACACGTTTCTATTTTTTAGCCGCCTGGGATAACTTTGGCAACATTTGGGAGAGTTTGGCTCTTTCTTTTTTTAAAAGGTTGTCAGCTACTTAACTAGTGATTATAGTTTCTTTATTTGATTTGTTCATGAGGGAAATTGGGCTGCCAATGTGGTTATTGAAACTGTAGCCTAAAAGTATTTCCAGCATTCTTTAAATCCTTCTGCAACCACGGACAAAGAAGAAAAGCCATTAGGCGGAATCATGAACAACAGGAGAGAAGGTCGGTTTGTGCACACTCTTAGGTGCGGTGGGGGCTCTCTGTGGAAATAAAAAGCCCACCAGAAACGAACGCCTTTGCCTGCCCTAAGCCCTATTCAGTCGACTCCAGGACATTTTTTGATCAGAAAAAGTCAGCACTTCAAGCTGTGCTCTATATTTACAAGAATAATTCCCAGGCTAGCTTGGGAATTGTGCTGGATTGACACTTAGCACTGGGATGGCATTTAGTGGAACAGCCTTCTTGAGAACATTACATCTTTTTACAAGCAACTAGCCTCTAGGAAGTTGAAGGTTTTTTAACAGCTTTAAAGGGCTTTTTTTCCCCAATTTTCAAAAGCAGAGTGCAGAGAATTGTTTCTTAGGAAACTGATTGCCTCTGTTCTCACCTTCCAAAAGATTGGTCCTATACCACTGTGATTTGCAATTGGATTAGTCTGAACAAGCAATGTACCTGTGAAATTTCATAGTCATAGTAGAGTCCCTGCGTGTCCAGCAAAAGGGCTTCCTCTGCCGCTTTCTGCCATTGCCCTTATTCAGTCTGCCATGACCCCCATACTGGCTCTATTCTGAAAGTAAATACAGATGACCGTTTACCAAGCAGAGGCCTTGTAGTGTGCATATAATTCTTATGCTTCTTCCCACAATCCTGAACCCTGCATCCAGGCAATAGTCTCCTCAGCACCTCTTAGGACAATACAGACACCTGGCTTGTTATATGATTAGATGCATGCTGGAGTTACCACTTAGTAAATGAGTCCTAAGTTACTTTAGGGGTTGGTCACATGGTGCAAGATTGATTTAAGGTCAAACTAGTGCCAGTTTTTAGGCATTATTTTCTCTTTGCACAGCTTCTGTGCCACATCTCCCCACTGCCTTTTCAACTTGGGAGACTTTTAAAGAGGCATGGCTGATGTGTTCTGTGGTAGCAGCTTCTCTTGAGAGATTTCTAAAATCAAGTGACCCAAACTATTAAAGTTTTACCTGGGTCTGAACACTGCAGACTGGGAAAGAAAACTATGTTTACATATTTCTTATTCACCTGCAAGATAATCTCCCTCCATGAGCTTCATAACTTGATTCAGTGTATTGTGTTTGTTTGCATCCTCACATGTGCCGCAAGAAGGTTCATCAATGATTCACACACCCTCTGCTTGCACTTCTGGTGTTATTTATTTATTTATTTATATCCATGCGGCTTCCCACTACACAATAGAAGCTTTCATTAACTTGCATGGATGGCAGACTTTATGAAGGTGGTGTGCTTTACATGTTTCCTCTTCATGTCTTCAATTCTTCCTTTCTGTTCTCCATGAACCCCCGTCCCTTGTGTGTTTCTTGTATTCTTTGTGAGCCTTTGTGCCCGGGCACATCTTTTTAAAATTCAGCATAAAGCATTAATTTATTTGTATGTTGCTTAAAATAAAGTAATAATAATAAATAGCAGCAGCTGTTGCTTTGGGAGAGAAGTCAGGCGTTCCTTCCCTCCCCACCCGCTTGCTGTGTCTGAGCTTCGGAGCTTTGGGAAGTTTTCTGTTTTATCTTACACCTGAAATGGAAGCGGGGAGTACATATCACTTACAAGCTGTTTTTCAAGTCTAATCTCTGGTCATGCTCCAAAAAAATTGTTTTTCCATTTGTCCCTGTATGAAGAATATATTATGTCAGAAGAAGGAAAAGGACAGAGAAAACAAGGTGTACCTAATTTGACAGACACGGGCTCCGATCACACGGGCAGGAAACTGCGGGGGGGAAGCATGGCTGTTTGCCCTGGGGCAAACTAACGTGCGGGTTAAGAGATCAGACCTCCTGTGGAGGTTCTGTGGAGGTTCCGTGGAGGATCAGTGGGTAGGGAGAGGTGCCGATCACAGGACACGCCTGCGCGCAACGAAGAAGCGCACGGTGCGGCAAACTGGTTTTCTTTTTTTGTGTACACGACGAATGTGTATGCTCCATTGGGTGCATGTGCACAAACACGGAGACTTGGGGGGAAAAACTTTTTCGCAAGGGGACATGGGCGGGCGCCGGATGCCACCGGAAATGCGATCAGACTCCCGCCCTTGCCCCGCAGTTTCCGGAAACTAGTACCTCCGAGGTACTAGTTTTTTGCTGCATGTTTTCGGCAGGAAGCCTTGGTTGTGCCACGGAAGTGCTACGCTTCCCAGATGTGCCAGTGAGATCGCGCCCGGAAAATCCGCCTGTCTTCCGTCTCTCTTGCGTGGCTAATGTTCCGTGTGACCGCAGCCAATCTTATGGAATGCCTCTATTCTGGTTCTGTAATTTCATGAATGAGAGAGGATAAAACTTTAGCTTTTTCAAAGTAGTCAGGAACGGTATTAGAGTCTAAAGAGGGGGTGTAGAAGGACAAAGCTATCTGAAATGGTGGCATTGTTGTCATAATACCTCTTTGAGAGTGAGCCCAAAGTCACTGTAAGATAAGTCATGGTATTTTAACCAATTGGTAACCTATTTATTTGCAGGATAATTTCTAAGTCTGAAGTTCATATATATGGGCATTTCTTATCTTTCCAATGTGGGCTTCAGTGACCATCAAAAACAACAGTGCATATTTAAGCAAATGGGAAAGACAACAAAACATCTTGGGATGGCCCATCAAGCCAGGAGACAAGAGCTCTTTGGCTTTTGCCCTTCAGCCTGCAGCTTTAAGCACCTGCAACAGAGAAAACCAGCTGTATATTAAACAGGTGGCAGCCATCTTCTCACATCTTCTCTTGAGTTTGTTGTTAAGATGGCTGTTAGAATTTTCCCGTATGGATACGTTTATCTAGGCCGGTCCCCCTCAGCCTCCGGCAGGAGATGTGGGGGTAGTGTTGCCAGATCCAGGTTTGGAAACTCCTGGGTATTTGGGGGGTGGAGCCTGGGGAGGACAGGGGGCTCAGTGGGGTCCAATGTCATAGTGTCTACCCTCCAAAGCATCTGTTTTCTTCAGGGGAACTGATCTCTGTAACCTGGAGATGCGCTGTAATTCTGAGGGATCCCCAGGTCCCAACTTGAGGCTGGCATCTCTGATTGCCTCACAAGCCCCTACACATAACATTATGTGCACTGAAATCAAGACATAGGAAGGGGAATAGGCACAAGTACGCTGGCCTCACCCTACCCCACATGATTGCTGGCTCATAATTACTGACCCTACACATGTAGATTCCCAATCCATTATTAGAAATGTTTGAAAAAGCAGCACTCCTGGTCTTGGGGAGGGAGATTATGCACATTCCCTTCATGATCACAAGTTTGTGATTCCATAGATAGGGGTGGGGCCAGAGCATTTGTGCCCACTCCAGCACTCCTCCCTCTGCACAAGTGGATTTTAAGGCACATAATTCTGGTTTGTAGAGGACTAGGGGTCCTGCTG
>NW_015164669.1:538553-542759 GCF_001447785.1 Gekko japonicus
AAGCTCTGCCTGGACAGCCCAGGCTAGCCTGATCTCGTCAGATTTTGGAAGCTAAGCAGAGTCAGTCCCGGCTAGTAGTTGGATGGGAGACCACCAAGGAATATCAGGGTCATGACATGGAGACAGGCAATGGCAGACCACCTCTGAACGCCTCTTGCCTTGAGAACCCCACAAGGTCATCATAAGTCAGCTGTGACTTGACAGCGCTTTCCACTACTACCACATCCACTATGAGCTTACCTATCTGAGAAGCTTCTCATGTAGCATGGAGAAACTGCTATTGAGAAAAGTATTTTAAAAGCCATCACTGGCACAGAATCCTGGCATACATATACAAAAAGGCTTGCTGGATCAGGGCCTGAACCTGGTGATGACCTGAAGTAAAATACTGATTCTAAATGTCTGCACATTTCTTTGGGGTGATAAGAGCATTATAAAAGACAGTCGTGATATTTAGCATTGTGGGAAATCCCTTAGATTTTTATCGCATTTTTCAGAGGCATTTTATGACTTTGTTTTACAAACCGCGCTTGTAGTTCTGTACGCTGAGGTAATGATAACATTTGACAGGTCCTGTTCTCCATCATAAAGAAGGGAAAGAATATGTCTTTTCCCAACAGTTGTCAGTGGCAGCTGAAGAGCTTTCAAAACCTGAAGCAGCAGTGTCAGAAGCTACTGTGATTACCTGCCCTCTTTTTTTATGCCCCCCGTAGGGGATTTTTTATTTGCATTTTCTATAAACTACAATGAAATTTAGGAAGGGGTCTACAAACTATGGGAGAAAGTAAAGAAAACCCACGAAAAACCCAAGAGATGGTGGTCATACATACTGCTTAACAAATTAGCTTTTAGCTCAAAGTTTGATTCAAGTCCATTGAATGTGGTCATCTAGTAGTCAGTTTAAACTAAAAAATGAATTTAAACACCACCATTTCTGACTTCTTAAAAAGCAACATAAGAAATAATTATAACAATACATTGTAAGAGCTTTCATAGTGTAATAACATCTCATTTTTTATACTTCCCCCCCCTCAAATGGTAGCTTGTCTCCGGGGCTACTGCCCCTAATTTTGAGTTCTCATCTGAAGACGCCGCTGCTCCTTCTTCTTCACCTGCCCTCTTGACTACTGCTGCAGCAGCCAATGTGTCTATTATAGGTTTGCCAACTCTGAGTTGGGAAATTCCTGGAGATTTTGGGGAGGTAAAGCATGGAAAGGGCAGGGTTTGCAGAGGGGAGGGTCTTCAGTGACTTATGATGCTATAGAGGCCGCCATCCAAATCAGCCATTTTCTCCAGGGGAGCTGATCTGCATCATCTGGAGATCAGCTAGAGGTTCACCACCCTGGTCTATCCACCTGCCTCACCACTGCTGTTACTTCTTTTGGAGGAGTTAATCTTTCTTTTATTTTCTCTGTCTCAGCCCTCTTTCAAAGCTGCTCACATGCCCTGTAAGGCTTCCTGATGGGATGAGCATGAACTGGGGAAATGTGGTTCATGTTGGTTTGTGGTTCATGGCCAAACCATGAACCAAACCACAGACTGAACCAGGAGGTTTGTTCATGAACCAAACCAGTTCGTGGCCCCGCAAGCCCCATTGAAAGGGACCGCAGTCCCTTTCAACGGGGTTTGCAGAAAACCCCCAAAACAGCTGAGTGGCTGGGAGGCATTCTCCACTGCTTAGCTGTTTTGGGCTGTCTGTGCACAAGACAGCCTGAAACAGCTGAGTTGTGGGGAGTGCCTCACCACTGCTCAGCTATTTTTGCAGCTTTTGTAGGGAACAGAAAGCAGGTGTTTAAAGGGACTTGGAGTCCCTTTAAACCCCTGCTTTCTGTTTTATCCACAAACTGCCACAATTTTGTTTTGCGATTCGGTTTGTGCTCATTCCTATTACTGAACTTTTGCTATTACCGAACTCTTGCAATACTTTGGCCATCCTTTTAGTTGCCCAGGAGCCAGAAACACTGGCCAAATGCTTATAAGAACTTTAAGAACTGGTCTGTGCAGTTGCTGTGCTAAATTTAAAGAGGCCTGAGGGAGTAATGAGGTAAGAAGAAGATTCCCAGATGGAGCTGGACACACCAGTAGGCAGCCAAATTAAAAATGGCTGGGCTCATGAAAGAATGGCTCATGTAAAGGTGCATAGTCAGGAGAAGAAGCATTTTTTTTTCCTTTTTTCTTTTGCATAAGTGTGTTAGATGCCTAAAAATGAAGACAGCTAGCTCAATATGTGTGTGAGAGAAAATATAACTTTGGGAGACTTCCGCTGGAACGGCGCAGCAACGGGCTCTCTCAGGGCTCTCCCGAGCCGCCCGATTCACTTTTGCTCCTTTTGAAGCCTCCCCCCGTTTCGGGAGGGGCTCTGCTGGCTCTCCCGGAGAGAGGGCCAGTGCAAGAGGCTTGTTTTGGCTCCCCCAGCAGTCGGTAAATGCCGGGGGAAGGCCATTAGCACCCTGAAGCAAGAGCGTCTGACTGGAACGTAGCATGGTCACCATGTCTACGAATAGCTGCAACCTCCGTTTTAAATCACCCTTTTGGAATAAAAGACACAGCAAAAGAAAACTAGGAAAAGAACTGTGAGTACATATAGTTTCAAGCTTTAGGAAGAAAAGACAGCCAGTGAAAGACCCCGGTAATTGTTTTCCCAAAACTGAGAAGAATAGCGGCTAGAGAGTGAGAGTGAGTGAATTATTGTGGTCATTGTTTCCTTATTTTTGCTTCCAGGGAAACCTCGATTTTTACACTCGGGCAAGGATCTATAATGAACTTTGCATAGATGAAATAGGACTTTCTAATGGAATTATTCTTAGAATTTAAATGAATTAACTTGAATTTAGTAACAAAAATGGTGTCCACAACAAGGGAGGAGGAGGAAGAACTTGATGAAATACTCTGGTGGGAGAGATATCTGTTGAACAATTTTTGAAAATCCTGAGAGAAGGAATCAAGAAGGGTTTTGAGGAAGCATGTGCAAGTCTATTACAAAAAGCACATAACCCTCAATTGGAAACAGAAAAATAAAGAAAAGCCAGGACAATATATCCAGAACACTGTGGAGAACTTGGAATATCGGGACGAGAAAGCAGATGTTAAGACTTTAACCCTAGCAACCTTAATTCTGGGAAAGAAAGTGGAAAAAAATGACTTATTTAAAGATAAGGACATCAAAAAGGAAGGTGCAAAGACTACCCTCCAAAAGAAAAAAACAATTGTAGAAGGAATAGAAAAAAGCGATGTGCCTGGAAATTTAAAGTGGACAGTATAATAAGGGAATATGAGTGGTTGAGAGTTCAAAGGAGAAATATGGAGATAAATTGTCATACCCAGGGGTCATTTCGTAGAAAAAGAGCTAGGGGGACTCATTAGCATAACTCATTAGCATATGCCACACCCCCTGACATCACCGGAAGTGTGTCCTCCCCACAGCCGGCGGCGACCTCCAGCGGGCACCAGCAGGGAGCTCCAGGCCCCGCCCTCCCGCACCTCACCCGGGGGGATGGCGTCCCCCCGCGTCCCCCCCAAATGACCCCTGACTCTGGTAATTCTGTTAGTCTTCCAGGTGTGAAAGTATCAGCAAGTCCTTTGAGGAAAAAGGAACAGGAGCTCACAGGAACCAGGAATATTTGCCAAACTTGGGCTGGGTGATATTACATCACACATTCCTAGGAATGCACCATGACAACCTTCCTGCAGTTTGATAGAATTAGTAAATTATTCTAGAAAAGGGTGATTGAAACAGCAGGTAGTTCAAAACATGTGATGTGTGAAATAAAACTGAATTAAATACATGTGAGTAATCATATATATAAGCAACCACCGGGCCTTCCCTTCCCCTTCTGCCCCAAACCAGCTCCTTTGTGTGCCGTGGGGAGATCAAGGGAGACGAGCTTTATCACCATGGTGCAGCGGCTGCTATTTGGAAAGGCCCCCCCCTCCTGTTCCCATGGCATCCACCAACGGTTTGGGCATCTCGTCTATACAATCGAGTCTCCGACATGTTTGTACGCCCGAGGACGGCTTGTCAAAATAGAGCCACATGCCTGGTTTTCTTGGCTTGTGCCGGGAAACTGAGTTAGGTCCCAACTCGGCGTTTTACGGTAGACGCGGGACTTCTGCTGAAAACGACCGTTCACCTTCTTCGTCATTTTGTAAAAAAATATTTTTTTACATCATGTCATGACGCAATGTTCCCTCTAAGCTGTGGAGTCC
>NW_015164669.1:542973-565238 GCF_001447785.1 Gekko japonicus
CCCAGGCTAGGTACTTTGGATGGTGTTCTTGGTGTTAAATATATAGGTTATGGATGTTTATTATCTTGAAATCTCAATAAATATATTGTTAAAAAAAGAAAATATAACTTTAGAGCTGCACAGGGAGTATTCTGAGCATGTGTAGCCTTATGTTTAAGATAAACCAAGGTGAGTTTTTGCTTAATAAACAAAATAATAAATGTATCTGCAACCATGTAGCAGGGAGGAGGCAAGGAAATTGCTTTCATCTAGCATTCCTCTTCCCCTTCCTCTACTTAGAATCTAAGCCAAAGGGAGAACAAAGGCAGGCTCTGTGCTGATATCATTCTGCACCCAGCATAGATCACAATGAATAGATATATCACTCATAGTATTTCAAGCTCAGCCTTTCAATGGGTAGTTTCTAACAGGGTCAGAGATTATTCCCAATCCAGTTAGTGCACAATCCATACAGTTGAGGTGATAGAGATCTTATTTGTTTGCCTTTACCTAGGAAGAAGATACCACCCAACAGCATTCTGGAGGGGTAGCCATGTTAGGCAGTTGCAGAACTAAACAGAAGTCCAGTGGCATTTTACAGCCTAACAAAAATTATTACACAGGAAGCGTCATCAGATGCGTAAGAGAAACGTCTTATGAAATTAGAGATTCTTGTTTGGGGCCAAAAATAGGAATTTTGAGGAAAGCTAAAGAAAATTTTCAATAAAGCTAGTATCGCTTTTCAAAGCACTCTCAAATATCCTTTGCCAGGAGTCAGAGATTTCAGTTCACCATAGTCTCATTTTTGTCTCAGCCCTAGGTTCCCATAATGTCTCTGTTTCACTTTTCCGAGATGAATTAAAACTTGTATGCGTGGAGTGTTCCTTCTCTCTTTATGTGCTTTAGTGTAATTAAATGCTGAAGTCTATAAAGGTTGAATAAATGTTTCTAGTCCCAGTCCCCTTCCCCAGCATGAACATATTCCTGAGGGCAGTGTACCTTACAATGTGAAACTTGTACTTCATTAAGGTCAAAAACCCTGGAGAAGCATACAAAAATGTAAAACTTAAAAAAAAGAGAGAGAGGGGAAGCAAATTATTGGTGAAACCTGAAATCTGAGTGTTTTGTGGGGGGAAATAGAACCCTGAAACTTTCCTGAAGAATCAGAGAAGATGTGGGTGGCAGAAATATTTTGTACTTCTACTGAAAAAAATGAGTGCCTATAGTTTTAGCTCCTACTTTTTTTTTGGCAAAAAGCACAACCGGACTGGATTCTTAAAGATGATAAAGTTGAAATATGCTCATTTCATAAGCTTAGTGTTACTTAAATATTTATGTTGTGCCATGTGCATTGTCGCTTTTAAAAATGGCAGGCTGTTGCAGGTTTCCAAAAACAAATAACTCATTCCCCATCAAACACCCACATGAATACATGAAGCTGTAATACAGAATTCAGACCTGTGGTCCCTCAAGGTCAGTATTGTCTACTCAGAGTAGCAGCAGCTCTCCAGGGTTTAAGGCAAAGGTCTTTCATACCACCTACTACCTGGTTCTATCAATGGAATAAGCCAGGGATTGAACCTGGGGTGTTCTACATGCCAAGAAGATGCTCTACTACTGAGCTATAGCCCCTCCCTTAACAGTTTTAACAAACATCCCGTACTGTTACAGTCTTTATTTTATAAGACTTTGAAACAAGCTGATAAATTGTTCCTTCCTGAGCCCTTTTACCCATAAATCTCTGTATTGTCTCTGTCTTCATATGGAGCCACATGGTACATGTGGGTGTTGAATGCAATGCTGTAACTGTTTCGTGTTCAATGACAAATGGAACTTCCATCTTTGAAATAGAGACTTTTTTTCTAAGCAGTGTTGCTGGATCCAGGACTAGGTCATAGTGGTGGTTATAAAAAGTATGAACATGCCCTGTAATAAATAACAGAGTAAACTAAAGACCAAACAGACACAATACTGGGAGATCTATGAACAGGTCTTACCAATGTTTTAAAAGGGTAATAATAGCCATGCTATTCAGATGAAATGCTATGGGGAAATGATTCCTCGAGGTGTAGCAGCTATGTAAAAGGCAAATTTTTATGATGGAGGTTGCTAGGAGACAAAACAGCCAGTACTGCAATGTACCTGTATAAGTCTATATGGTGTGACAGCATTTGGTATATTGCATAGAGTTTTGGCAATCATATCTCAAAAAGGGTATTGTAGCACTGGAAAAGATACCGAAAAGAGCAACCAAAGCTGTCAATGCATACAACAATTCCACATGAGGAGTTTGGGTCTCCTTAGTTTAAAGAAAAGATTACAACTGTTGAAATTTAATAGAGGTTTGTAAAATTATGCAGGCATAGAGAAAACAGCGAGAGAGAGCTTCTTCTTCTCTACTGCAGTATTAAAACCTGCTCAATGAAGTTGATAGGCTATAGACTCAGAACAGAGAAAAGAATATTCCCAAGGACTGAAAGGTAACTAATATAGCCCCCATCTTTAAAAAAAGGTTCCAGAGGAGATTCGAGAAATTACAGGCAAATGAGTTTCAGCATGGGTAAGTACAAAGTAATAAGCACTGGAGCCAAAATCCCCAACTATAAATACACATTGATGCGGTCCGAACTGGCAGTTACTGACCAGGAGAGAGATCTTGGAGTTATGATAGATAACTCACTAAAAAGGTCAACTCAGTGTGGGACTGCAATAAAAAAGGCAAACGCTACGTTGGGAATTACTAGGAAAAGAACTGAAAACAAATCAGTCAGTGTCATAATGCCCCTGTATACATCGGTGGTGCAGCCTCATTTGGAATACTGTGTACAGTTCTGGTCACCACACCTCAAAAAAGATATTATAGCATTGGAAAAGATGCAAAAAAAGGGCAACTAAAATGATGGAACCTTTTCCCTATAAAGAAAGGTTAAAGAGGTTAGGGCTCTTTAGCTTGGAGAACGGACGACTGAGGGGTGACATTATAGAGGTTTACAAAATTATGCATGGGATAGAGAAGGTAGAGAAAGAAGTACTTTTCTCCCTTTCTCACAATACAAGAACTCATGGGCACTCAATGAAATTGATGAACAGTAGGTCTAGAACAGATAAAAGGAAGTACTTCTTCACCCAAAGAGTAACTAACACATGAAAGTGGTGGCAGGAAGTGGCGGCAGCTACAAATATATACAGTTTCAAGAGGGGATTGGATAAACATATGGAGCAGAGGCCCATCAGTCGCTACTAGCCAAAAAGTATAGATAGAACACTATGTCTGGGGCAGTGATGCTCTGTTCTTGGGGGGCAACAGTGGGAGGTCTTCTGGAGTTCTGGCCCCATTGGTGGACCTCCTGATGACACCTGGGTTTTGGTCACTGTGTGACACAGAGTGTTAGACTGGATGGGCCTTTGGCCTGATCAAACACAGCTTCTCTTATGCTCTTACATTCATAAAATACTTATGGACTCAAAGAGTAATTGACTTGTGGAGTTTTCTGCCTACTAGCTCATTTGGTTTTAGCAGGGGATGGTATAGGTCCATTAATAGCTGTTGTCTCCGATGATTAAATAGAACCATCTGGTCAGAGCAGTAACCCTCTGAATATCTGTGCTGTGTGGGGGCAACAGCAGGGGGGGTTGGCCTCCAAGTTCTGTTGCCTTTTTGGAGGCATCTAGATGACCATTTTATATTATTGAGGTGCTTAAGAAGGTGCCCCAGGTGTAATCCATCATGGCTGTCCTTATGGTCAGATGGATCAGCATTCTTCCTTCTGGGAAGTTTTGGTGATTAAAAATGACCCCCCCACACACACACACACATTAGCCCTGGAAACGAATGACAAGCAAAGCAAAGGTCTTTTTTCTTTTCCTCTTCCTGAAGTAATAACTACCATGAATTGGTCTATATGTGGCTTTTATTTAATATAATGAAGACAGAAAGGTTAAACATCCTGTGTTCTGAAGATCTGTTCATGGATCTCCCAGCAGCAATTATTTTTGGCTGTGAGATGTAGGGATAGAAAAATGAGAGGACCGGCTTACTGAATAAAGTGTTTAGTATTGTACTATGTATGCTGTTCTTATCCACCATGTATCTACTGCTGTTAGGAGCAGTTTGCATCTTCAATTGTGCATGTAGTGATGATCAATCTTCAAGCCAAATATAGACCAGGTAGTTTTATGGTCATCAAAGAGACTTCTCAATGTTACTCGTGTGAAACGTAAACCCATAACAATACATGCTATTGGAAACCTGTTGAATGAAAATATGTTTTTTCACATATAAGTAAACATGGGTTTTAATCAATTATTAAACAGGGAATTCATGCATACATTTCTTGAATTAAAAACATTTCTTAACCTCTCCTCCATCGCATGCCTTAGAAATTCTGTTTCTGAAACCACTGTTGCTTTACTATTTATTTATTTAGTTGCTTCATTTAAACCCCATGTTTTTCTCCAGTGGGGACCCAAAGCTGCTTCTATCATTCTTCTCGCCTCCATTTTATCCTCACAACAACTTTGTTAAGTAGGTTAGGCTAAGAGTATATGGCTGGCCCAGTGACATGCATCAAGTTTCCATGGCAGAGTGGAGATTAAAACCTGAGTCTCCCAGATCCTAGTCTGACATTCTATCCCCTGCACAATGATGGCTTTAAAGAAATGGTATTTCTTTAGCTGTTGTCTGAGATTAGGGCCCCAGCACTGAATTTACCACAGTTGGGAGAGCTACCAGAGCAGGTGGTGCAGAGTCCTGTATTGCCTGAATCTTCCCAGGCGGTGGTGAAGACTGGCCCTGGGCAAGTGGCAGGGAGGAGGAGCTGGGCAAGCTGCAGAAGAGGGGAGATGCGGCTGAGCCTCTCTCTGAACTGCCTGCATTCTCCAAAGAAGAGAGGTGGTGAGGTGCTGCAGCTGCTGCACCACACCTGTGTGCACTCTGATGCTTAGGGTTGCCAAGTCCATCTTCCCCCCCCAGCGGGGTACTTTGGGCGCCTTCCTGGAGGGGGTGGGGCATCCCCGACTTGATGACGTCACGTTGGGGACGTCCGCTGCCGCCCCCCGCCCGCCCGTGCGTCAGATCTCTAGAAATGGCAGTTCCCTGCACTTAAAGGAGCCGGCGTTTCCCCTTTAAGAGCAGCCGCGTTTCCCTTTTAAGAGCACAAAGCTGGCATTTCCCTGCAAGCTTGCAGAGATCAGGCTTGGGAGGAAACACGGGTTCCACACACTTAAAGGGAGAGAGATGGGTGGCTGTGGGTGTTGGGAGTGGGGCTTCCCCCACCAGCCATTTGGCCGGCGGCGGGTAGAACCCCCCCAAAATGGGGGACCCCTGGCAAACTGGGGGGCTTGGCAACCCTACTGATGCTTGTGGCTGGCAATGGCCCCACCCCTCTTAGGCCAACATTGGCTGGCAAGGAGGCCCTCTAAGGAGGCAGAGAATGCGGCAGGGAATAGGGTTGCCAGGTACCAGCTCTAGGTTGGGAAATACCTGGCGATTTTGTGGGTGGAGCCTCAGGAGGAAGGGGTTTGGGGATGGGAAGGACGTCAGTGGGGTATAATGCCATAGAGTCCACCTTCCAAAGTAGCCTATTTTGCCAGATTAACTGACCTCTGTCATCTGGAGATGAGTTGTAATAGTGGGAGATCTCCAGCTACTACCTGGAGGTTGGCAACCCTAGCAGGGAAGCAGGCTCCCGATATCCAGGCTCACCCTCTGCCTCTGACACCTTTGCAGAGCACTGGTAGAGTCTGGGGTGGACCCACCATCAAGTGCTCCTTTAGGAGGCGTGACCCCAGATAGCTGGGGAAGAATGGGCTAGGCCTCTCTCAAACCACTGAGGGAGAGGCAAGTGATGAGAGAGAGAAGGGTGTGGGTGAGGGCCAGCCTCCCTCCTCCTAACTACTGCAGTGCCTATGACCTGCCTCAAAAGGGTCCAGGTGGGTTTGACAGTCCCGAACTCCAATCCCCAGAAGTCGAAGCATGAAAACTATTTCTACATTCCCCTAACTGCCAACCAGTTTATCTAAAGTAGACTTAAAGGTGATTTTTGAGTTTCCTACCTAAGTATCTAAGATGTTTTGATAGGACTGATTAAATTTCCCATGGGCATTTGGAGTATGACAGACCCCCCATTACTCTCCCCCCTCTGAGGCAGATTTTCCCCTGCCAAAATTCTTAGTTCCTTTCAGTTACTGAGCTGGCCCCCAGTAGCATGATAATATTTGTGGTTTTATAAATCTGAAATTCCCACCCTGTGACAGAATCTAATTTGGCTTTTGCCCAATTCCAGGATCTTGTCAGGAGAAAACAGGAACCCTCTTTTTAGATCCCTTAAAATGGCACTGGAGACTGTGTAACAGTGAACAATAATGAAGATTTTATAGAAGAAGAAGAGGAGGAGGAGGAGATTGGATTTATACCCCGTCCTTCACTACCCAAAGAACTGCCTGCATTCTTAGCATGGCGTACAAACTCCTTTCCCTTCCCCTCCCCACAACAGACACCCTGTGAGGTAGGTGGGGCTGAGAGAGCTCTTTCAAGAACTGCTATTTCAATAACCACTCTGACAGTACTATGGCTTGCCCATGGTAATCCAGTAGCTGCAAGTGGAGGAGTTGGGAATCAGTCCTGGTAATAGGCAGGGATTGTATGGGGTAGTCAGGAATTGGAAAGGCTGAGGTAAACGTTGTAGGTAAAACTCTTTTTGGTGTTGGATTTTTTTATGAAATAAAAACATTAAAAAATTTTTTAAAAAAAGATAGACAAGATGGTGTTATAGCAGCTTATTTTTTTACAAATTCTTGGTTCTTATCAGTGAGATATGGTCAGGGCTCCCAAGTACTTACCTTAATTCGGCGGGGAAGTATAGTTCTTCGCGGGACCATTCCCACGTGGAAAACACAGGCGCTGCACTATTCCGTCGCCTAGACGTGACGTAGGCACGTAGCCGGGCAACACTCTAGCAATGGGGCTGGAAAGTCGATGGTACCATCGAGTTTCCAGTCCCATTACCAGAACGTCGCCCAGCTACGTGCCTACGTCATGTCTGGGCAATGGAATAGTGTAGCACCTGTGTTCCAAGCAAGAATCTTCCAGCGGAGAAGCATGTGTTCCCCGTAGGATCATAGGTAGGTACTTGGGAACTTTGGTTTTAGTTACAATGTTTCTGGTTTTAGTTACAATGTTTCTGCATATAGTTTCCTATTAACCATTAGGTTTTCTGGAAAGGTCACTCTTTTATCAAATTATTTCCCTTTTTCTGAAATCATGTATCTTCCCCCCCCTTAATAGTCACAAACTGTTTCTTTTCACTACAGACCAGGCACTGCCTCAGTGCCAATTCCCCGTATAACTGGACAGGACTTATATTTCTCCCCTAAAAATATAATCCTTTTCCTTTTGGCTTGAATGGGAGCTTCAGCCTGCTACCCAGTCACTCTTTGCCAAACTCTCAAGTCTCTGTTCTTGGTGTCTGTGTGAAAAAATGCTTCAGCTTTAGCTGACACCAGACTCTGAATTCTTAGATGGAATTCTTTCTCAGGTTATGTTTAACACAGCTAAGACCAGGAGTCTCTCCCTTTATTCAAAGGGTGAACCTGTCTGACAGACGTTTAGTCAGACTCTTCAGATATCCACTCCTTTAGCTGAACTTTTACTTTACTGATCAGTAACTGCTACTGAACTCAAAACAAACTCACTCTCAGGACACAGCTGATTTTATATTTCCCTCAGAGAAAAGGAGCACCCTGTCACTGAAGCTCAACATTCTAGAGCAGAGTTAACTATTCACCTCCTTTCTCTGATTTTGCTGCATTAGGAAAACAGTGTTTTAAATGTAGTCCATCACATGGAGCATTCTCTGGTAACTATTATCAGTAAACAGAGACTTCTTAGAGCAGCTATTTTTGTTCTGTCGTCAGGCAAAAGAGCAGCAGTCATCCATGTGCAGATGTCTTCAGGCTGTAATCTTGCCCATTCACTGCTCATAATTTTACATTTCATTCATTTCTCCTTCTGGGACCACACTTATTTTTTCACCATCTGCTGCCCTCATACCTGAATAGTGGTTCTGGGTGTCTCTCTCTCTCTCTCTCTCTCTCTCTCTCTCTCTCTCTCTCTCTCTCTCTCTCTCATCACAGTGACTTGCCTGTAAATAATGTCAACAATTTCACCTTCTTCCCTTATCTTTAAGAGCATGCTTTGGTGGATACATTTCTAAATACTCTTTGGTATTGTCAAATTTACAGCACTGTCTTTGCTCTCATAAACTCTCAAATAAACACATGGAATATCAAAGTGACAAGGATTATTCAGCTCAGTGTGTGCTGAATAAAAAGACAATGTCAAGAAAACTCAGGTCTTTCATTAATCAAGAGCAGTACTTCCAGAAAAGTCAATGATGCATTTGCTTAGCATTCTTTTAGGGAGCCCTGACATTATAATTTGGTTGCTACCTCCATAATCCAACATTCCACATAAACAATGTTTTGAAATTTATGTTTTGGTTTTCTTTCTGTTGCCACCTATGATGCTGTCTTCTAGACTGTGTTTTTCAGAATGGATCTTTTTATTTCTGTTCTTCCAAGCAATAGTCCATCCATGGTGAAAAACTGTCTGTCACAGTAAGCTTGAGGAGGCTTAGAAAGTAAAACAATACAATACAATCATAAAAATAGCATTAATATTGTCAATGATCACCACAAAAACAAGCCAGGTCATAAGATACAATGAAGCAACAGCTTAAAAAGGATATTCATAGAATATTCCCTGGGCTAGAAGTGGGACATAACAACAGCTTTAAAAGATAGAATCCCTTTGTTAAAAGCATGTAAAAAGAAATTGTATACTAAATCACGAAATATGAAATAGTGAGAGGAAGAATGAAAAACTGTCTTTCTCATTCAAATCAGCACTGATGCACATCAGGAACCTTGAATAGGCAGGCAACTTCAATCCACTTCCCCAAATTCACAAGCTATGCATGGCACATGGGCATAGGCGCTATCACAGTAGAAGTACCTGGAAATATGAACACAAGTTACCCTCAGGACGCTAGTGACTTTATGAGGAAATAACTATCTATTGCCAGTATCCCAAGGAGCACTATCCTTGCTACCATATATAGTCCAATATCCCCTATAGTGGCACTGGAATATTACCTCCTTCCCCTGTGACATTATAGCACACCCATCCATGAAGCTTTGCCAGTGTATTCTCCCAAATATTTATTTCACATTTGCAAACAGTATGTATCTTCAAGTTAAGGGTACCTGCATGGATACAATGGGTACCAGCATGGCTCCATAATATGCCAACATGTCTGTAGTTGACTCAGAGCAGCACTTCCTCAGCTCCTGTCCTCAAGTTCTTCTCCTCTAGTTAAGGTAGATTAATAGCTTGGGAAGGGAAACGCTTATGAAATTTCATCAGGATTTTTTTTCATCACTTGTACTGTCTAGGTCATGTTCTTGAAGCCATCTTTCCTTTAGTTAGTCCTTTTGCTAGAAACTCTTCTCTGATACTTGGAGAATGCTATCCTGGAGTTATCTGTATTCCAAGCTAAATGCCCCATATACAAGACTTCTTCCCATCAGAATTTACCTCCTACCTAGTGGAAGTTTCCTGTCTCCTGACTCCAGACAGTTCCAAGGGAATTAATTGATCATGACTTTTTGCCTGTAATTAGAAGAGTTCTATTTATTTGTTAGTTACTTCTTTGTAGCATCTCTACTGCTGTCCTTCCCAGTCTGGTAGAATGAAAATTTGCTTTAAAAAACCCTTGTGTACTTGGAAAAGCTGTGCACCCTTCCCGGACAGTGGCCATATTCAGTGTTTCTCCTGTCCCCTTGGATCTGGGTATTCCACTCTATTAGCAGAGTAGAGATTACACATTTCCCTTTCAGATCTAATCAATGGAGAGGCGTCATTTCATCACTGACTCAAATTTGATATAAAAATGGAAATATTAAGAAAAACAAGAGGCGGGACCCGTGATACTCGCTTGGGGGGGAAGTATTCCCCACAGCTCCTGGCCTGCAGAAGCAGGAGACGCGGCAGCAGGTGAACCCAGCCTCCTCCCTCCCCCCCAGTGGTGCCGGCGAGGCCGGCCCACCAAGCTTTCCCCTTTCTCCAGTAGTCCTTTCAAAAACCACAGAAGTTTATTTCTGGGGTTGTGGAGTCCCACAGGGAGTAATGGCCAAATGAGTTAACATGCATGTAGCCCCTTGTGATACCCTGGGGGGAGGTGTTTTGACACTAATTTATTTTCGTACTGGTTTAAATGTGCCATTTCATCTTTGTGCCACTTGCTGCATGAAGGTACTGCTAATCCACATTTCTATGCATTGTGTTATTGTATGTTATCTCAGTTCTACCGGGGAAGAGATTAACATCCAGGGAGTTAGAAAATGGAAAGCCTCTCATCACCTTCACCATGAGGGTTGCATATGAAGCCACAGGAGAGCTATGGTAGCAGCTGTGGCCTAGGACCTTCTTAAAAAACCTTCTTCACTAATACTCAAAATTCACAGCAGACCAATTGCCCTGAGCTTTTGTTCTGCCACTGACATGCTGGAAGCAACATCTGAGAAAGGCAAAGAGGGAGGGAGAGAGTGAGCGCACACAACAACTTTAAATAGAAATATGCCAGATATAGAATCTCTGACCTAATGGCTAGAAGGAGAAAAAGAGCTCAACTTTTAAAATTAATTTAAATCCAAGAGTTATCTGGAGAAGTAAAAATAGCATCTAGTTAGTCAGTCTTATTCCCCCTGCAGAAAAAAAAAAGTAAAATCGACTTCATTAATCCTAGGTGGACCACTTTGCATTTGACTATGTCTATTTCAATTCTTCCTGGGTTGACACATCATGATTTATATCTGGATGCATTGGAAGTTTCAGCTTATGCTAAATAATACAACATACTATGAGTTCTCCTGTGCTACACTTTTAGCATTAGAGCTGTTTGGGGAAGGGGCTGTTCATAACTAGCTGATCTTTCTTTGTTTTACATTTTTGAACAGACAGGCGAGTATTGCTCCACATTGGGAAAGTATAAGAGAACGCCAGTCTGGAGCATCCTTGTGAAGGGAATGTTGTTGTTTCTGCCCCAGGAGTGATGAGAGGAGGTTGCAGACTAGGTTGTCAACCTCCAGGTGGTGGCTGGAGATCTCCCACTACCACAACTGATCTCCAGGCAACTGAGATCAGTTCACCTGGAGGAAATGGTTGCTTTTGAAGGTGGGTCTGTATGGCAGGATACTGCACTGAAGTCCCTCCCCTCCCCCAAACCCACCCTCCTCAGGCTGCACTCCCAAAATCTCCAGGTGTTTCCCAGCTCAGAGCTGGCAACCCTATGGCAGATGTAGCAGCAAGGGAACAAGTGGGACAAGTCTGTTGGGCTGCAAACCCCACCATTTCAGTGTTGCTTGTCATTTCTGTTATGAAGGGCATGCTCAGAGCATTGTGAATGTGCTATGAGCCCTGTTCACATTGTTACTCATTTTGTGCTGCGACAGAATGAGTTTTGGTCTACAACTCAAAGGACATTCCATTCAGAATAGGTTCCAGGGCCATGGATGAGGCCAGATGTGACAGTGGGCAGACAGAGCTCATGAGGAGGAGGAGGGGGCATGAAGATGAGGAGGAGGAGGAGGAGGAAGAGGAGGAAGGGGAGGAGAAGGGGGAGAGACCTGGGGGGCAGCTGGAAAGGTGTCAGGTGAGCAAGAATCACAACTTTTGGTTGTCCAGTGTGAGGTGGGAGGTCAGGAGCACTGCTGGGGAGACAGGCGTGTGATGGTGGAGGATTCTGTGGATGTGATGGTCAGGGAGTTCCTAGCGGAGCCCCCTGAGCCCACCAATTCTGACCTATTTCGGTACTGGGTGTACAGGACCACTGTATTGCCTGATCTCACCAGTGTGGCCATCAATATACTTTACTGCCCTCCAACCAGCGTCCAGAGTGAATGGGAGTTCTCCCACCTGGGAGACATCCTCAGCCTCCACTGATCCCTCCTAGACCCAGCCAGGGTGGGTGAGTTGTCCTTTCTGAAGGTTAATCTCACCTTGCTGGGCCACCCCACTCTGGACTAGGTGGAGTAAGGGTTCAGCTTCCATCTGTCCTCCTGCATGTCCCCCCTCCCTTTTCCTCTCAGGGTGATCCCGGTATGCAGCCCATGGGTTGCTGTCTGGTGCTTGGGTGGGAGGATGGCTGCCTCTGCTGGCCAGGGTTGGGATTGCCCCACAGCCAACCCACATGATGTTGACATCGCCCCTCCTCCTCGTGGCATGACACCTGCCCCACAAAGCAACACCTACCTCATATTTGTTTATTGGACGTGTTTCATACCATTGAGGAGACTTCCAGTGATCCCAGGCACTGGAAACGGCCTGTGTCAGTCGGCCCATGTTAACCCCCCCAACAATGGGAGGAGGATCCTTCTTGGGAATGGGACATGGCTAACAGTTGATTTCTGGCACCGATGGCATTCTGGTTCCAGTGTTTAGTAAGCAACCCAGGCTTAGTGGGATACAGAACGGGATAGTGCTTGGCACACAGGCAACCCAGGCAGCATCAACCTCACCAAGAAGACTCAACTGGACCAATACTTTCCTTCCCATAGCAAAACACTATCCTCACGAACCTACATCTACCTCATATTTGTTTGTTGGACATGTTTCACGTCATGTTCAGGCCATCAAGGGGAATTCCAGTGTTCCCAGGCATTGGAAGTGGCCTGCATCAGTTGCCCCCTGTTAACCCCCCACCAGCATCAGTTGCCCCCCACCTGTGTCAGTCACCCCATGTTAACCTTGCCAGGAGGAGGATCCTTCCTGGGAATGGGATGCTGGAAGCTGGTTGTGGTCCCCTTAATGGCAAATGGTGTGTGGTTCTCCTTTTGGGGGCACTCCATGGATGGGTGGCCACGAGACATTCGCCTAGGCTGCCTGCCCATGAGATGTGGCTGCAGTCCTATCCTCATTCTCTCACAGCACTGGCATAGTGATTCTGGGAGACCAGGACAGACATGGCAGACATCCTCTGCCTATGTGGTCCACTCATCTTCCTTTCCTTGATGGCTTCTCTTCCCTTACAGTCAACAGGTAAGACTCACTGGTGTCACTGCAGGCTTCTGTGAGTTTTGGGGAGTTCCACAGATTCATGGCGACAGCATATAGGTGGCATCTTCAGCCCAGCCACCCATGCTTGGTAGGTACACAATGCTATGGTGACTTGGGAGACTTCTGCAGATCTCGGGGCATGGCACGTAGCCCGCATCAAATGTCCAAGTACCCATGATGGGAAGTTTGGAAGATCCATCCTGGGTATGGGGTGTTGGTGGGGTTGCAGTGCTTTTTAGGGGGACCCCCAAAAGTGAGATTTCTGACTTTACTCCTGTCCTGGCTGGGAAGGTGACTGCGTGGACTGAGACCCACCCCCAGCCCCTGACTTTCTACCACGGCCAGGCAGACAGGCAGACAGGTAAACCTCCTGCCCCCCCCCCAAGTGGGATTTCTGGCTTTACACCTGTCCTGGCTGGACAGTTGTCCATGTGGGCTTAGGGCTCTGAGATTCACCCCACACCATCTCTATGTCACAGCCAGGCATGGGGTCTCAAGCCAGGTACCAGTTTCCTCATCATAGGAGCGTCCCCCTTCATTGGGATATTTTGTCCTCCCTCAGCAGCCTTATGCCCCAAGGAATTGGTGCGGGCTCTCAGTGCCGGTTTCCTCACAGAAGGAGCTTCCCCCCCCCCAATGGGACATTTTGACACCCCCTGTCGCCCCGCTACAGAAAAGCATGGGGGTCACAGCTAGGTGCTGGTTTCCTCACTGGAGGAGCTGCAAACCCCCCCCCCCCGGTTGGGGCATTTTAATAACCTCACGCGCACCTCAGGAGCCACATCCCCCAAAGAATTGGTGGAGGTGCTTGATACCAGATTCCTCACTAGAGGAGCCTTCCCCCCATTGGGATATTTCACAACTCCTGTCCCCCTGCGACAGCCAAGCATAGGGGTCAAAGCCAGGTGCCAGTTTTCTCACTGGAGGAGATGCACCCCCCCATGGATATTTTAACACCCCCTCCACACAAACCGCATCCCTCGAGAATTGGCACTCCAACCTACCCTGTCCAGAACTCTCTCATTAGGATGTTGTTGCGGTGGATGAGCATTCCATTTCAGCTCAACCCATTTCTCCTTTGCTTTCGGGTCCCGAGCTTGACTGACACTGCGCCATTCACTCGCCCACCCTGTTGGGGAAAGTGATTCAGGGTATTGCCAACAGCTCTCACCTGTGGCTACATTTTGGACAGGGTTGTTATGTCTTCCTTTTGGGTGAAGGGCCACTCTGACATTCAGTGGACTGGCTGTCCCCATTAGGGAGATGGATTCAATCTTGAGGCAATTGCTCACCTTGTTGGTGCGACGGTTGCCTTGGATGGACAAGCATGGTGTCCTAGCAGGTCCTGGGTTTCTTGGCTGAGGAGCCACGCCCCCTCATTGTTTTTTTAAAATATACTTTTCATTTTTAAAAGTTCATAAGCATCCAGCAAGAAAAAGGGATAATAGGGTATGCCATATACCCTCATTGGGGGTCTTTTACATTGCCTCCTTACAAGTTGTGTGTGTCCTCCCAGGAGTCATCGCTCCAAGCCTCCAAGCATCTGCCATTGTCATCCTCCACTCTCCCTCACTTCTCTTGCAAGGGGACCACTGGCCACTGGCACAGATTGATCCTTTTGCGGGGGGGTGTGTGTGTGTGTCATCAATGACCTTCTCCTTCTTAAAACAGCCTCAACGTGGAGCCTGGCTGGGTGGAGGACAGACCACAGGGGTGGGTGGGAGGTGTGACTCTGACCTCTCATCACATTGTCCATAGAGGAAGGGTGGAATCAGCCCAGGGAGACACCGCCACCCACAGTGGCGCAGATGGCTCCTCGTTGAGGTGATCCGGCTGGCCCTGCCCCATGATCACATAGCCCATTGACTGCCATGCTTATGTGAATGACACATCTAGACAGTTGCCTGCCTGGGCCCTCATGCTTGTGTTCCCACTCCTGAGGATGACTGTACAGGGGAAACCCACATGGAAAGGGAACATCTGTCCTGTCCTTCCTTTGCCCTGATGACGTACATAAAGTACTGGGTTCGCCACATGAAGGACTCAGATGACTCTGGCACAGCTGTTCTTGAAAAAGAGCAGTTTCTGTCAAGAGTTCTCTCAGCCCCACCTACCTCACAGGGTGTCTGTTGTGGGGAGGGGAAGGGAATGGAGTTTGTAAGCCGCTCTGAGACACCTTTGGGTAGTGAAGGGCGGGGTATAAATCCAATCTCTTCTCTTCTTCTTCTTTTGCACACGTTTATTGTACTTCACTCCAACTAAGACTAACTCTAACGGCCTGCCAGGGCCAACTATATACATATCCACCCAGCTCCCCCTATTCCCATTGGAGGGTTTGAATGTCCCACCAAAGTGGCTATTGGATGGGGCTGGGGGAACCAGGATCCAAAGTTTCCATTGTTCCAGGAGCCAAGCTCCTGCATGTGCCGCAGACCCCTGGTGGCGGTCCACGTACATAACAAGGTATCTCATTTGGTGTCTGTTCTCATTCTCTGTCCAGTGCCAAACTCAATTTCCAGTACCTAAAATTTTTGAGTGGTTTGAGTATCCCATTTTGAGAAAGGGTGCATATCAGCTAAGAAAGCATAGGGGGTGATCTGTCACATATCACTGGGTGCCTTTGTTCTCTTTTTGTGAGACATGAGCAGTGTGTTTTCATCTTTCAAGTTTGAGAGTTCTATCTAAGGCCATGCCTTCAGGAAGTTCCTGGTCACGGCTTCCAAACCTTTATGGCTGAACCAGACCTGACACTTCCACAAATGAAGCTCCCAAAAAGTTGCAGATGTAACCCACATGTAACCCACAACCATATGGGTGGCTCCCAGGCCCAGGAGGGGTAGGCAGGGCATGCCCAGTGGTCACCTTGCCAGTGTGAGTGATGGGTGGGTGGGTGCGCCCAGGGAGAGAAGGCCACCTGCAATCATGTGGGTGGCTCCTGGACCCCGGGCAGGGCAGGAGAATTGGCCCTGCCTTGTAATCACACTGGTGGTGGGGAGTGGTTGGGTGGGGCTGGGAGACATGCGGGTGGCTCTCGGGCAGGTCAGGAGGGTTGCCTTTGCCAAGTTATCATGTAGCCATCAGTGGGAGGGTGTGCTTGGGAGATGTGCAGGTGGCTTTGTTAATGTTCAGCAGTGGCTTCAGTTTATGCCTTCCTAACTATGCAGCATAGAGTACCTGGCATTTTGCATATGTTTGAGTCCTACATACCCCCTCTGCCTTGTGGAATAACTGCTCTGTACAGCAGGCAGTTTTATATATAGACAACTGGATCCTTCACAAATCATACAGATTAAGTGATCAGCACAGATCTGATCACCTCCATTGAATATGATAAGTTCAACGGCTGAACATGTTCATGGTGAAATTCACAGCATCCCTTGTGTGCTTTGACTGCAAGGCAACCATAGGATCTTTGACTACTTAGTGTAGCATTGCTAAAACTTAGCATTCAGTTCCACTTTGTATTCAGAAGATTCTTGGACAAGTCATGACAGCAAGTATTGACTGTAATAAGGAAAGCTAGCTGCTCCTGCAGTGAAAAAGTCTTATTTTATGTTATGCTTCATTTAGCTTCACTATAACCTACGGCAATAGGAACCAAATATTGATAACCAACACAGGTTCTATAAATCATTGTTCCAAACAACAGGTCGGGCTTATTAAAGCTACAAGGAGACAGATAGCCCAGATTGGTCTGCTGCATCACAGTGTTAGTTGTCATAAGTGCAGCCTTTCTATGGCCACATGTCTTCTGGGAAGTTTGAGTAAGGAGGAAGACAACAGGACTTGCTTATACAGCTATAGTATTTGGCAATCCGAAATGTATGCCTCTGAAGATGGGAATGCCACTTAACTATCTTGGATAGTCACTGACAAACTAGATCTTTAGTCTCTAGATTTGCTTAATCCTTTTAGAAAGTCCACCACATCTTGTGCTAGAGAAATCCATAATTCAGTATATGCGTAGTGGTGGAAAGTACCATCAAGGTGCAGCCATTATGGTGACCCCAGAGCGTTTTCAAGGCAAGAGGCGTTCAGAGGTGGTTTGCCATTGCCTGCTTCATGTAATGGCCCTGGACTTCTTTGGTGGTCTCCCATCCAAGTACAAACCAGGCCTGAGAAACATGGGGGGGGGGGTGTTGTTTCTCTCTACATCACCAAAATCTCGGTTATGCATGTCAGGTCCACCTTTGTGCTGCAAAATAATTTTGCAATATTCCGGTCTTATTATTGATGAACCTGGCATTGCTCATTACTGTCAGAGAAAGATTTTTTTTCCCCTAGCCCCACTACCAACATGTCTCAGGATGGGACGAAGGCTGGAAAGAGAATGAGCATATCCGTATCTCCATCTTTCCTTTCCTGTACCTTGTCCCACTGCCATACCTTCTGCATCTCCTAATCATTGGAATCCCCAACTCCATAATGAATCCAAGATAGGGTCATAGCAGGAGCATCCTGTTTGAGCTTCTGCGGCAAGTTTAGCAAATTAATTATTTCCAGCAAGTATTAACTAGGAAGTATCAACCAGGAATGTGCTGTGAATCAGGGTGTGAACCCCAGGATTTGGGCACAGGACAGCATAAGAAAGTGAAATGGAAAACAAGAAAGTGAAAAGGGAAACCAGGCATTAATGTCATTGTTGCCACTTCTGCAAGGCCTACCAACGGCCACTTTGCCATTGACCCACTGCTATAATTCCTGTTTGGTTTGTTGGCTTGGCATTTGGAGGGTCCTTGCTGGCCTCACTGAGTATGGAAGGACCACAGGGATTGGGGGCGTTGAGGTGGCTGAGCTTGAGGGAAATGGTGTGTCCAGAGATGGCACATCCAGTTGTTATTGACAGGTGGCATAACATGAGAGACAGTCAACCTAGTGCTCATTCAGCTTTGCTGGCCAGCCAAAGGGCAGCTCCAGATGGCCTTCAGGGAGCCTTGAGTGGACTCAGACAACTTCGGGTGTCTCCAGAGGGTGCCGAGGCTCACCGGAGCCTGACAGAGGCTTCTGGAGGCTCTTAAGGTGTGGGACCTCCCTGACAACTGGGAGTTGCATGATTGAACTGCCAGAGCCAAGGGTCACCCCGATGACTGGGAGCTTTCTAGTTGAATGGCCAGAATCAAAGCACCACGGCTGCTTGAGATGGGGCAATGGAACTATGGACCCACCCAGCCTGGACTTGAACGAACATGGTACTGTAGAGCCTTGAGCCTTGAACTGATTTTCATCTGCCGCCTTGCTTGCCTGGTGTTGGCTGCCTTATTCGCAGTGTCAAATCTGCCCAGCCCAGAGTTAATAGATACTATATAGTTCAGTTAGATTAGTAATTTATCCCCGCTAATTTGAATTAATTTAGAAGTATGCTAGTTAGTATAGTTTAATTTATTGGTTGATTAACTAGTACTTAATTGGTTGGTTGATTAATTAATTGATAAGGAAAGGATTTAATTGACTGGTGTGTAATTGATTGGCTAGTTTAATTTATCAACTGGATTTATTATTAGCGGGGTGGATATTATTGTTAATAGGTTCTGGGGGGAAGGATTCTAGCATATTGTTTAGGGTGGTTAGAGACAGTGGGGTGAGCAGCAGGGTGTAAATTATTATCTTCAATTAGATATAATTATATATTAAGTTATATTAGAAAGTTATATCTACCATTGAGTGGATTTACCAACTATGAATGTTTAATTATTCAGATAATTTAATATCCAATACAAGCTAATTTAGAATCTGTACTGTATGGGTGAGGAGAATGATAAGGGGTAGAGTTGGAATTAGATGCTTGCATGAGGGAGGCCAACATGGGGCTCGGGATCCAAGTAATTGGGGGATGAGGGAGGTATGGTGGTGGGATAAGTTTCTGAGGGAAGACAGAGAGATGGGTATGCTCGGTCTCCTTCCAACCTTTGTCTCTTCCTGAGATATGCTGGTAGTGAAGATAGGAATGTCATGGATGGTACACATACAACCTGTGCTGCAACAGCTGCATTGGCTTCCTGTGGAGTACCGAGTCAGGTTCAGGGTTTTGGTGTTGACCTTTAAGGCCTTGAGCAGTCAGGGACCAAAGTATCTGCGGGATCGTCTCCTCTGGTATGTCCCCGGGAGAGCGTTACACTCCTTGAATAGCAATCTGCTGGAGGTCCCCGGCCCCAAAGATATCTGGCTGTCCTCAACCAGGGTCAGGGACTTTTCAATCCTGTCCCTTCAGGGACTGAACAGCATCAGTGCCCTGCAGGATCTTATGCAATTATGCAGGGGGTGTAAGGCAGAGATGTTCCACCAGGCTTTTGGTTGAGGACAGCAATGGTTTCCACTCTGGCTGGCACCCTCTCCTTGCTCTCCAGATTTGTTTTTTTCCTCCTCTTCCCCTGCCCATGAGGTACCTGGGCAGTCCAGAATGAGTAGTAATGTGTAACTCGCCATTAGGATTCTTTTAAATCTGTAATACTAGTATTGTTTATGTATCTGATTTTTAATGGTTTTATATTTTTATCTATTGTTGTACATCACCCAGAGTGATTCAGAAAGAAGAAGTAGTAGTAGTAGTAATATAACCTTCCTCTGACTCTGGTGTTATGCAGTGCCAGGTCCTTTATTAATAAGATTGCTATGCTGCAAAAATTATTGGACTTGGCATATGTGACTGAGACCTGGACAAGGAGGGCGAGACAGTTGTCCAATCTTGGACAGAAGGTCGGGGGGGGGATTCTCATTTGGGAATCTTTCATCTTCAGGACGCTTTCCATCCTTTCCTTTCCTTTCTTTTTATACCCTTAGAAGCTCATTGATTCAGGAATCTTCATGATTTATTTTTTAAAATGTTCTCAATAAAAAGTGGAGTACAGAATGGAAGAGGGGGTAGGGGAAAATATGGATTCATCAAATTTATCAAATATTATGAGTAGTTACTTACAAAAAGTAAAATCAACTGTATTAGTAAAAATACATGTTACAAATACAGAAGCAGACAATAAAATGTCATTAGTGTTTTGGCCTGGGTTCTCTCTTTAAAAGAATAAACAAGAACT
Source organism: Gekko japonicus (assembly GCF_001447785.1). Taxonomy (NCBI): domain Eukaryota; kingdom Metazoa; phylum Chordata; class Lepidosauria; order Squamata; family Gekkonidae; genus Gekko; species Gekko japonicus. The sequence goes on from NW_015164669.1 coordinate 563,095, forward strand.
TTCCTAATGTTAACAATAATCTATTAACAATAAGAAAGAGTACGTCTTTAACAGTTGAATAAACTTCTGCACTAAAATTAAATCGTCCTTAAAACCTGAATATTATCTTAATTGTTTGTAAAAATCTAAGTCTTATTCTTACAAAATATTTAAATACTAGTGGAATACGAAATAAAAAGATTTATAATCAATATCTTCAGCACTTTTAATATAATATTCAGATAATTTCAAGAATCAAGAAATTTAACTATTCCCATAATATGAGTAGTAAGCCTGCCATTTCTGCTAAAATCCTTTCAATGGTCTTCTGTTTATATAATTACTCAGTTTTGCCAATGTTGCACACTCAGCTAGTTTTTCTTTCCAGATCTCTATTGTAGGGCATTCTTCCATCTTATTGCAAATATTACTCTGGCAGCTGTCAACATATATCTAAGTAGCTCTTATGAAGTTCTTTCTATATTGTCTGGTAGAATTCCCAGTAACATAATCTCTGGTTTCATCAGGAATTTGGTTTTTAAAATATTTTGGCTCTCTTCACGTATATTTTTCCAGTATCTTTTCATCTTGATGCAAGTCTACTACTTATGATAAAAAGTGACATCTACTTTTTTACATTTCCAGTGAAACCCTCTGTAATTGTTGTCCATCTCTTCAGTGTCTTTTGGGGTGACATACCATCAGTAAAACATCTTGTACCAGTTTTCTCTTAATGCTTGGCTAGCAGTAAATCTAATGTTTTTAATTCATAGGTTTTCCCAGCATTGAAACTGTATTTCCTCACCAAAATTTTGCATCCATTTAATCATACAGGGTTTAACCTGTTCTTCTTCAGAATCATATTGAAGCATTAACTTGTAAATTCATCATAATAAATGATCTTTAGATTGTGAGACAATATTTTCAAAATCAGTCAATTCTTTAATAACACCTCTCTTAGTACAGATATTTTTTTAAATCTGGAAGCAATTTTAAAATACATCCACCATTGTATCTCCTTTCCTTCTTCTTTAATCTTTTGTCATGTCTTGATCACTCATTGTTTCTCCTTGTGTGATTGCCATAATAACCATCTATTGGTGACATCATTGGTGGAATTGTAGGGCTGATTCCCAAATTTTAAATTAACTATCTCTGATTATATGACTTTTATCTTGGATTTTGTTTTTTTGATATAGATTTTTTAAACCATAGATAACTATGAAGTCCATCATTAAGATTTGAAGATTCTAATTTAATCAGTCTTTCATTGGGGCTTCTGATCCAATCTGATATCCAAAGTAGCCCAGCAGCTTGGTAGTATAATTTGATAATTAGGTATTGCCAGACCACCTCTTTTCTTCTCATCTTGGAGTATTAGTTCATAAATCTTGAACAGCAGAAGACACTTATTTCTTATTTTTGAGATGCAAGGGCTAAAAGGGATTTAGACACATTTTGCAACTGCTGGAGTGATCTTAGGATCCTTATCACTGAGCAAAAGAGCCAGGGTTTCCAGAGTATACAGGGACGATTGGTTGAATAAAGGCTTAATATAGTAAACCCTCATAATCTCAAAAAATCTGCATTCCAGCAGGGTGTGAAAGGATGTATCAATCCTGTTAAGGTCACAAGGGCAAATTCAGTCAGTGTAGGGCCTATTCAGAAATCTCCCTTGCAAAACCATTGTAGGTATAATGTTCAGTCTTTTCCACTCTAGGTTGTCTCTAGGATTTCTGGCTCAAGGTCAGTGATCACACCATCTTGGTTGTCAAGGACACTGAGATCCTTCTTGTATAGTTCTTCTGTGTATTCTCGCCACCACCTCCTAATCTCTTATGCTTCTGTTAGGTTCCTACTGTTTTTGTTCTTTATCATGGCCAGTTTTGCACAGAATGTTCCCATGATTTCTCCAATTTTCTTGAACAGATCTCTAGTCCTTCCCATTGTATTGTTTTCCTCTATTACTTTGCATTGTTCATTCAGGAAGGCCTCTTTATCTCTCCTTGCTGTTCCCTGGAAATCTGCATTCAGTTGGGTAAATCTTTCCTTTTCACCTCTGCCTTTTGCTTTCCTTCTTTCCTCTGCTAATTCTAAAGCCTCATCAGACAGCCACTCTGCTTTCTTGCATTTCTTTTTCTTTGGGATGGTGCTGATTGCTGCCT
>NW_015164669.1:565553-566212 GCF_001447785.1 Gekko japonicus
TGCCCATCTGGTGATGTATATGCATAGAGTCGCCTCTTAGGTTGTTGTAAGAGGGTGTTTGCTATGACCAGCGTGTTCTCTTGACAAAACTCTGTTAGCCTTTGCCCGGCTTCATTTTGTTCTCCAAGGTCAAACTTGTCTGTTATTCCAGTTACTTTTTGACTTCCTACTTTAGCATTCCAGTCTCCTGTGATAAGGACATGGGGTTTTTTGGTGTTAGTTCTAGGAGGTGTTGTAGGTCTTCATAGAACCGGTCCACTTCAGCCTCCTTTGCGACCGTGGCTGGAGCATAGACTTGGACTACTGTGATGTTGAATGGTTTGCCTTGGATTCGGACCAAGATCATTCTGTCATTTTTGAGATTGTATCCCATTACTGCCTTGTTGACTATAAAGGCCACACCATTTTTTCTATAGGATTCTTGGCCACAGTAGTAGGTATAATGGTCCTCTGAGTTAAATTTGCCCATTCCCATCCACTTTAGTTCACTGATTCCCAAGATGTCTATGTTCAGTCTTGCCATCTCATTTTTGACCACATCCAGCTTACCTTTATTAATAGATCTTACATTCCAGGTTCCTATGTAGTATTGTTCCTTGCAGCATCAGACTTTCCTTTCTCCAGTGGTCCAGGAGTGGGGCAGTCCTCCAGACTCCTTA
>NW_015164669.1:566769-587099 GCF_001447785.1 Gekko japonicus
AAGAACCAAAAAGGTAAACAGCACCCCTGTAGACAGAGGAAGTAGCATCCTACAAAACCAGGTGGGCAGGACTGCCCCACTCTGGACCACTGAGAAGGAAGCTTCACGGAAAGTGGAGACAAATCTTCCACTTTCCGGTGGTCCAGGAGTGGGGCAGTCCTCCAGACTCCTTACTCCTGGGACATAAGACAGCAGTATCCTCCAGGGTGGGTCCATCCACTTCCCCATCTACAGGGTGTGCTGCAAGACCGTTCTACCGAAAGCCGCTTCAGCAGTGGCCAATTTGTCTATTCTACAGTGTTTCATGAATGAGCGCGTGGATTTCCATGTAGCCGCTTTGCACACCACTTCCAATGAGGGAAAGGACCTATAGGCTGCTGATGTGGCAACCCTCAGGGAGTGAGCCATAACCCCACCTTGCGGCTCTAGCCCTTGGGCCATGTAGGCCAAGGCTATACATCCCCTAATCCATCTACTAAGGGAAGAAGGCGACACCCTCCTGCCTATGGAGGACTTCTTGAAGGAAACAAAAAGAGAATCATTAACCTGAAAAGGTTTTGTTCTGTCTAGATAAAAAACTAAGTGCCCTGCACACATCCAGACAGTATAAAGATCTTTCCTTCTCGTTCTGTGGATTCAGACAGAATGACCGAAAGACAATGTCTGCTGACCTATGGAGAACAGGTCTACCCACCCCAGTCCACTATATTGGTAGACCTGGCCTCAGACTGTCATCCTGTGCTGAGCCTTAGAAAACATACCAACACTTGGGTGGGGGGAACTCTTGCAGCCTACCTTTTTTAAAAAAATGAAATATGACAACCAGCATTACAGGTCAAGTATAACAGAGGAGGAACAGTAGAAAAAAGCAAGAGTCCAGTAGCACCTTAAAGACTAACAAAATATGTGGCAGGCTAGGAGCTTTAATGAGTCACTGCTCACTTCTTCAGAAACAATCACTGTTAGAACCATGCCTAACCTAAAAAACAGGGCGTTGCTTAAATGTTATCAACCTGCCCAAACTACTTATTTATTCAAATATTTATATCCCACTTTTCCCTGTTACTCAAGGCAGCTTACAGATCATACTGAAAAGCATAATAGGTGTGTCCAAAAAGAATCTTTTTTCCCCATGGCTCCATTGTAGCCTATGGGGACCTTTATACTCAATGGGCCCCATAGGCTATAATGAAGAATCAATCTGGGATTATCTGGGACTCTGAGGGCTGGGTTTTTATTAGGTAGAAGCACCAAATTTCTGGCATAGCTGCTGGTGCCTCTCCTCAAGAACCTCCCCAAGTCTCAAAAAGATTGGACCAGGGGGTCCAATTCTATGGCCCCTAGAAGGAGATGGTCCCATTCTCCATTGTTTCCAATGGACTGAAGCAGTATCTGTGGGCTGAAGCAGAAATTCCCTGAGCTGCCTCTTAAAATGTTGTGCACCAGCACCCCGCAGCACAGCTTAGAGGGAACAGCTCTTCATATGAGAGTTATGTTCCCTGGCTGAATCTCATATACTTGTGGCGCTGTGCTATGACTGGCTAGTGAGCTGCTCAGTATTCTGTTCTGATGCAGCTAGAGGAGAATGGTGGAAGAGAGTGGGCTGCTCCTTTTGGACTCTCCACTGACCTCCGTAAATGTGTCTTTATTGACTGTCCATTTTCATAATTTTATACCAGTGGACAAGGCAGGATCCAGTCCTGGAAAGAGAGTGGGAAGAGAGGTTAGGTTCTGATTGCATTGTTGTCTAGTGCCCCTTTATTTCTTTACACCATTGAAATTACAAAGGTCTGTCAGTTATGTCAGCATAGCTGAAATGGCAAAATTACATCTGTATGCCTGAAACTTGAAGTCACAATGGCACAGAGAATTTTGTTGTACTCCCATCCATTTTTAGCTCACACAACTTAAGGAGAACCTTCTACTGTTAATCCATGTGGGGCAAATGAGTATGGATGTAGGCTGATTCTTCTGCTGCTTGGGGACTTGGCACTAAACACATGGAAAATAAACGGTCTCCGAGAGCCCTTGAAAGAAGTACCAGAGTACACACTCACGAGGCTGGTTCAGATGTCAGCTGCCTGCTACATACTGCAAACTCTCTGGGAGCTTAAATCTGGGTCAAAATCTGCAGTGCTCAGAGAGAGCTTCTGTGGAGATGTCTCCACAGATCAGTACACATTTAATAGTAAAGCTTTGTTGAATTTGAGACTTGACATTTTATTTTATTTACATGCTGCGCTTTTGGCCTTTTGAAAATGAAACCATTGCTCAGTAGATGCATTGATTTTTTTTTAGTATCTCAGTGTTAGTTCTGCTCATTCAACGGTTGCATAAGACTGTAAAAAATTCACTCTTTTAAAATAGAATACAATGAAAAATTAACACTTCCAGGAAACCCCAGGAATACTAGAACTTCGTTTCCCCAAGCCATACTGTTCCTTAAAATAAGAAATTAGAAGAAACCCATCCAAGTTCTGCAGGAAAGATTTAGTGGCTGATACGAATTGTTAAAATGTTGTGCACAATGTGCCAAAGTTAAGCACTAAACAAGGCCAACCTGAGGTGTTCCTGCACCCTAGGCGAGCGCAGATGCCAACCTCCCAGTGGGGCCTGGAGACCTCCCAGCTGGCATGCGGCGCCTCAGGGCAGAGCTCTCTCTCTTTCCCGCACCCAAGGAGGAATGGATAGACTATGCAGGGAAGAAGCAGATGGGGGGGAGCGGGGGGCGCCCTACCCTTCCGAGGTGCAAGCGCATGTCTTCCAGCTCCACTGGCCCCCCTGAAGGGCTTCCTCCTTGCCAACTCTTGCAAAGTGTGCATGCGGGGCAGGGGGTTGCCTGGCCGTGCTCCCGGGCACGCTTTCCTCCTCCACGAAAACACCGCAGTGCCCGTCCGCTAACAAAAGCCCAACTCAGGCGAGGCAGCAGCCATGCGCAGAGGCTCACCTAGCCCCACCGAAGTGCGGCACCTCTGCCCGTCCCTCAACCGGCCCCAGGTGACGCAGGTGTGGGACTCCGGGTGGGGCTGGGCTTGCCAGCTTGCCTTTTTTTGCCCCCCCTTTACCTTTGAGACTCGAAGTTCGAGTGCCCGGCTGCTCCCCAACGTGGCACCCAGGCTTGCTTGCTTCCTGTCTTTCTTGCCCGCCTGCCACCTTCTCAGTCAGTTTCACTTTCGCTGCCCTTCCTTTTCCCGGCTCTCCTCTTCCTTTTCCCAGCGGTGGCCGAGGAAGAAGGCACCTTGCTGCCCCCCCTCCCGTCCCTTTGTGAGGGCCAGCAGTGCGTCTTCTGCTGAGTGACTCCCTCCTACCTGGGCACCTGCATGCCCGGGAAAAGGAAAGCAGCAGGAAGAGCTAGGGAAAAGGAAGGCTGCTCACACTGGGGCGGCTCCTGCTGCTGCTGGTGGTGGTGGTGCCTGGCTCCATGGAGGGCGTTCCTCCGGCTCCTAGTGCTGGGAGCGCACCAAGCTCCTGCGGGCTGCGCCGCTGCCTCCCTCCGCCATGCTGGCCAGGCGCCATGCTGGCCAGGCACGCCAGCGGCCTCCCCTGCCTCTCCTTCCGTGCCCTAAGGACTGGCCCGTGCTCTAGGCAAGTGCCTAGCTTGCCTAGCAGGTGAGCCAGCCCTGGCACTAAGGCTGCAATCCTATGTACAGTTACCTGGGAGTAAGTCCCACTGAATGAAATGATACTTTGCTTTTAGTAAACAGGCAAAGGATTGTACATTTAAGGAGGAAGAAGAGATATAAGACTATGCTTAAGTCTCCTGACAGCTGGAGTCCCAATTTAGATTGTCTTTGGATTCATTATCATCTTAGCCAAGGTTTTCCTGCCGACCGTGAGGCCTAGTAAAATTGGCCTAATCTGATCCTATATAGAACTAAGTGCTTATAAGACCACCAATTTCTGCATACCTAAATGTGTTAAGTAGTGGGTTCAAGAGGCTATTGTGATTTCAGCATAACTCTCTTATTCAGGAACACAACAACAACACATGCAGCAAGCAGCAACTATATACAGAAACCCCAGCCCAAAATGCACCCACAAAATACAAGTAGACCGATAGGAACATAGCTGCTTGGAGCCTTCATTTGCATGGCCTCATTTACGCTTCTGTTACCTGATTGGCTGTCTTGGCAAGGGCAGCCAATCTGAATGTAGCTGCAGGGAGCCTCTCTAACAATGATTGTTCATTTGAAGCTCTTACTACACATCACCCCTCCCCCCTAAGACAGGGTTGCACCAGGTTGCAAACATAGTCCTGCAGGTAGCAGGGTGGAGCCCGCACATGCTGAGAACACCTGAGTTTGTTGCTTGCTGCAGGCAAGCTACAGTCCGGTCTGGCTGGGTGTGTCGCTGCTGGTGCCATGGCAGTCTCTATGCTGGAAACTGGAAGGCTTACCCTAGCATCGCTTTTCTCTGAATTTTTTACGTCGCTATCACTGTAGTTCCAGGCGTAGACCATGTCTTCCGGCTGGAATGCTCTCACCTCTCTCAATGAGTCGGGTCGCTGAGGTTCCTCCTGAGACAGGTCCAGGTCCAGCTGTGTGGTGAGCCACTGGTTCATCAGGAGTTCCACTGAGCTATGCCCCATTGCAGAGTGGGGCGTGACATGTTGTTGAAGCAAGAAAGCAGCTAGTTGAGCATGCCAGTCCCCTGAGTTATCTGGTGGAGACTGTCCTTCATTGTTTGCACCATCCTCTCGGCTTGCCCATTGATTGAGGGGTGGAATGGAGCAAACGTCACGTGATGAATGACATTGTCAGCTGCGAAGTGCTAGAACTCTGCTGACATGAACTGGGCCCTGTTGTCTGACACAATGGTGTTCAGGAGACTGTGTGTTGTGAAGAGGCACCAGAGTTTACAGATGATGACGGTGGATGACATGGTGGATACCAGAATGACCTCCAGCCATTTGGAGTAGGAGTCCATCACAATCAGGAAAGTCTGTCCCTGGAATGGGCTGGTGAAGTCCATGTGGAACCTAGACCATGGCATGCACGTTGCTTCCCATGGGTGCACTGGTGCAAGTGGCGGGGACGGCCGCAATTCTTGGCAGGGTTGACAGGCACAGACCCACTCCTCAATTGCTTTGTTCATGCCAGGCCACCAGACATAGCTGCAGATGAGTGCCTTCATGCACACAATGCCTGGATGGCTGACATGTAGCGCCTTGAGAACTTGCTGCCATAGCTTGGGTGGAATAACAACTCGGTTCCCCCAGAGCAGGCAGCCTTTTTGCACAGAGAGTTAATGCTGCCAGGAGCTATATGGCTGAAAGTCCTCAGCCATGCGGCCCACTGGCTACCCCCTCCACACCCAGTTCAGAATGCAGGCCAGGGTGTGGTCCTTGGCTGAATTCACAGTGACATCGGAGGTACAGAGAGGTGGCTCACAACGGGCACTGGATAGGTGTGCAGCTGCAGTGCCTTGTTGACTGTGCACTTGTAGTATGCACAGATTCTGACTTGAGTGGGGTTAAAATGGGTGTTTCCCATCGTGCATGTGGGACCAGCTCCAAGACTGCCTGGGTGATGAGCTGGTCTGGCTCCTCATCAATCTTCGGCTTGAGAGCAAAGGGAACACAGCGAGCCTTCATGTGGATGGGCGCCACTGCGGGGTCAAGGCTGAAGGAAATGTGCGGCCAATCTGAATGTAGCCGCAAGGAGCCTCTCTAACAATGATTGTTCATTCGAAGCTCTCCCTACGCAACAAAATGTGCAAAGGGTTGCAAGCCTGATGTTTTGAATTCAGACTGAGATTTTAGAGAATTCTAAGGGAACAAGTGGAATCTTTGGAAGACCTCATTGTGCTATTTGCACCATAACAGATGATTCTCAGACCTTCATTCTTCCACACAATGTATAGTGGAGGAAGGCAGGAGCATGAATATTGTCCACTCCCAGTCTACAAATGCTCAGTTGAAAACTGGAATGGAGCCTATGCCTTGTGGTTCTCTTCCTGCAGTGGAGAAGACTAGTTGACCAGAGTTTCTGATCACAAGGATGTATAAGCTCATTGTGACCTTCAACTGAATAGGTATGCCTCAGAGCAAAGCATGCCACTGCATTACCATTCTCCTCATCCCATAACTGTACGCTATTAAACATTCTCTCCCAAAGGAATTGTTGAAAGAAACACAAGGAACGAGTTGCTACTGATGTGGCAGAGCACTTATTATGTAGTAGAAGGCATTTGTATACATCATAAACTATGAAGATTTCTATTTCTAGACTCCTGATCAAGGTAGGAGAACCTTGGCTTCATTTGCAGTTAGTTACCTCAGAAAATGCACGTCTTCTGGGTAACACAATTGACATATATGAAAATTCCACCTGCATGCATTCATAACAAATATATCCATAAGTATTTTTATTATGAATACATAATATATTGGTCCCAGTTATCTATATCCAATGTGAATATGCTGGGAATCTTAAGTGAATACTATTTCCCCAGTGGTTTATACAGAAGAACTTTTGTTTGGAATGTTTTAGATGTCCTTCAGGCTATGTACATAACTAAGGCTGTACTCCATATGGAGTAACATTTTTCATGCCATTACTATCAGATAAGTGAGGTGCAGTAAATTAACTACTTTGTCAACACATGGGGAAAGCACAATTTGCTAATTTAATGAACAGAATGGGGGGGAAGCCATCTGGTTTGTTCAAAATCTCCCTTTAAGGCACTTTGGCTAGTTTACCTACTTTTAAACTGAGACCCTGAATCCTGAGGCACTTAATGTATTTGTAGTCAGACTTCACTGGGGAAAAAACTTGCTTAGAATAAGTCCATATATGGATTCTTCAAACACACATTGATAAGCAGAGCCATGAAGGGAGAAGATTTTATTTTCTGAACTGATATTTATTTTTTGGATGAAAGATTTCGTGATGAAAGTTGGTATGAAGATATTTATTGAAAGATCCCAGATGGATTCTTTCTTGAATTCAATCCATACTAAAATTAATTCTTTTACTCTAAATGACTCCTGAAGTATAAAGCACAAGATTTCCTTTTGACAGAATATATATAAATATTGATTGTTAACCCCCTCAGGAACTGTATATCAGTTGGGGGGAAAAACCTTACAGTAACGTCAGCTATATACATGGAATATTGGTTATTTAGTGACCCTTTTTCAGTGAATTCATTTATATGTTTTTCTTCAAACTGCCACCTATGACAAATTTCACTGTGCATTCTCCTGGTCTTACTAGGAAGCCTACTGTGCCATCAAAACTGATCTTTGCTTATACTGTACAAGAAAGTATCTGGTATTTTGATATTGGAAAAGATTCTGGCAAGAAGTTTAAGCTGTGTCTGTTCTCAGAGATACAATACCGTACTCTCATTCACTTATTCTGAAGCTTCTGTGTAATCAATCATCCAGGTAATGATTGGATGAAGATAATTATTTATGAATGAGCACTTCACATGGACTCTGTTTACATGTTGGGCCCTGAGATGCTCAGGAGAAACGTGGACAGATAAATAGTTTACATTAACCATTTGCACAGTCACGAATGACCTCTTTCTCAAGTAGTTGCCATAGCTCAAATTGCTTAGATTCAATCAGTACCTTCATGTGATTCCCACAAGACCATGAGCCTTTCCTGAGTGAGAGATTGAGGGACTTTAAATATATGGACTTTCATCATCATCATCATCATCATCATCATCATCATCATCATCATCAATCACCCCATTCCAGCTTACACTGAGCTCTGGCTGATGTACAGGACATAATGTAATAGAGTACAAAACATTAACATTCATATATAACTTAATTAAAAATTCAGTGTAGATAAAAGAATTCCAGTCCAAGTAACATAGAGTGCTGTGTGACGTCTGCATGGATATGAATTCAGACTAAGTGTAGGGTGCTGCTAAGAGGCATTATTGTATATTCTCCACTTACACTGTGTTAATATACACAATTATCTGGGAATAAGCCCCACAGATAAAGTGAAATTTACATGCACACAGGAGTGCCCTGTAAACAGCCAATAACTTGTTGGCAATAACTATGTATTGGATGTTATGAGAAGAGGGGCTTAAGCCCTTTAAAATTGGCCCCCTTCCTCTTCAGTTGATTTATTACTAGTGCATATGAAGGTTGTTGAGCTGTGGAATTTGCTGTAACACTTTTCCTCTTTAGATAAAGAAAGAACAACACACATATATACATGTATTAAAGGAGCTTGGCTTGAATGGCTGTTTCTGTGGAAGGTAAGACACTGGAAGAAATCAAGCCATTTCCTGCATTTGTTTACCAGGTCCATCCTTGGAACTTTTGTTAGAGGCTCTAGACAATTTGATGGTGATGGAAAGGAGGGAAATTATAGGAGCATATGTGCATTCCAGAAATAACTTCTGTTAGGGTGTTTGAGTGAGTTTCTAAACAACCTGCTAGCTAAAGTAAAAATGATAATACAAACTTGAAAGGTGGAGGGTGAGGGGGAAAGCCTTATCAAATAGAGTGCAACTTAAATCCACATAATTCTGCAGAAGTGCTTTACTTAGCAAACAACAAAGACATTGACATTTGTCTGACTTAAGAGGAATTCAGTCACTGAGGACAGACCTTGAAACAGTTACATATAGCATGAAGGTTATATTTTTTTAAGAGCCAAGACTGGGTTCCCTTTGCAGTTTTTTTCTCCCCTTTTGCAGTATTGTGCATGTAGAGCAGCTAAAAAGGAGGAAATAACTCTCCCAATACTCTTTCATGTCTGGAAAAGACATGGGGAAGGGAAGACACCCCCCCTCCACAACACAGTTTCCACTCAGTCAGGGTGATAGTCAAGACTGGGGAACCTGGCCTGCTCTCTTTAAAAAATATAATTCCCAGTTACCCTTTATATTTGCATGTCAGTGTATAATTATTCCGTAGTGTGTAATAGTGGACTTGATGACCAGGGAGGTCAAGTTCCTGCTCCCAGAGAAATATATACATCTAGACTCTTTCTGAAAGCCTCAAGACAAATATGAGTGTAATTAGAATGGTACTGTTACCCAAGGAATAAAGGTGACAGTACGAAGAGAAGAAGAAGAGATTGGATTTATACCCCACCCTTCACTTGGAGTCTCAGAGCGGCTTACAAACTCCTTTCCCTTCCCCTCCCCACAACAGACACCCTGTGAGGTAGGTGGGGCTGAGAGAGCTCTGACACAAACTGCTCTTTTCCAAGGACAGCTGTGCCAGAGCTTGTGACTGACTCAAGGTCACATCAGCAGGTGCAAGTGGAGGAGTGGGGAATCAAACCCGGTTCTCCCAGATTAGAGTCTGCGCACTTAACCACTACACCAAACTGGCTCTAGCACCTAACCCACCCCAGTCCTACTGGAGGGGTCTTTTAAAGATGTGTGTTCTTGCGGCAATATTTTTATGAAATAAGGGAGACCTTTTCAAGGAAAGAAAGTTGATTTTTATTAAATTACCAAAAAGTGGACAGAAAAAGGAGAGAAAGTATACAAAATCATAGAAATTCTCTTAGTAGTTATTAGAATCAGTTCTTAGAAATAATGTCTGTATCTCAAAAGCCACTATACGTTACCTAAACATAAGTGCATTTCACCCCTCTTGGGTGAAAATGCTTCAGATCCAGCTCTTTACTGGAAGGGGAAAGCCATGTGTGAAATGGCAGCCCTATACCGGTTCACTTCAAAACGGATCATTACCGGCTTGAAACCGGGTGAAACTGGGCAATGTGAAATTCCTATTAGTTTATGTATGTCAGGGGGAACTTAAGGGAGGGATAAAGGGGAGGTGGGAGAGACGGCAGCATGGTGTAGTCTGATCTCGTCAGATCTCAGAAGATAAGCAGGGTCAGTTCATGGAAGGGTGACCAACAAGGAGGACTCTGCAGAGGAAGGCAATGTCAAACTACCTCTGCTCCTCACTTGCCTTGCTGGAGTTGCTGTAAGTTGGCTGTGACTTAACAACACTTTACACAGACAAACACAAAGGGGAGATAGGAAAAGAGGACATACTTTGCCTACTCCTCGTAAAAATGGCGATGTTTCAGAAGTCTGTTGGTTGATGGAGAAGCAACAGAGGAAAAACTAAGAGGGAGAAGAGCCAAGGAGGAGAAAACCTAAGAGGGGGAGGGGAGCACTACTAGCTGATCAGTCATGTGATAGTGGGATGAAAATGACCTTATCTCTGATTACTCTGTAGAAGTATAACTGATGCTTTCTTCGTTGTTTGAGAGAGTTACTTTTCAGGTTCCCTTAGTGTGCTTTCTAAAGATACAACACATGTATGAGAAGTAGCCTGCCAAGACTTTATCTTTTGATCTCCCTGAAAATAATTCCAGGACAAATAATTCTGTAGTCTGAGAAGATTTACCGTTTCCTGAATGATTAAACATCACCTCTTTTTGGGGTTCAAAAGGAGACTTCCCCCCACCCCACCCCACCCACCCTTTAGCATGGTATGATTATGCATGAGGGGGTATCAAAAGGGTGACAGTACCCACATCTTATGTTTATTTTCTGAAATATCATTGCACTCAAGTGAAATCTGTCTGACAGTGCAATCCTTTGTGGAGTTAACTCCAGGATGATCCTGTTCATTATCTATCTTGCATAGCTGTATGTACTTAAAACCCTTTTTCTCTGGCTGAGACTATGGCTGCATTCAGACTGACAGTTTGGTCCTATATAGCTGCATTCCCCTAACGGATTAAACTGGCAGGGCCACACAGCCATATCTGCCAGCCATTCCCCAGTCATACTCACCCCAACAAGTTGGAAATGAAGTAAATATGTGATGTTTTTGGTTCCCTGCACATTCATTGTGTGTGGCCAGATGTCTGAATGCGGGGGAGTGCATGCAGAATGGATTTGAAGTCTGAACCTGCAAATCTGTTTCCGCTACTGGGTGTTTTTTTTGAGCTTCTGCCTATATGCACATGAGTGCATATGCGCATGCACCCGCTTGCATTTTTAAAAACGACTGGGCAGCACGCTCCTTGACTGAGGCACTGCAGTAATGTGGATACGTACTTCCTTGACTGAGGCACTGCAGTAATGTGGGATGGCCATGGGATGGCTGCGCAGGTGGCCTGCAGCAGGGTGTGCTATCTGGTTGGTATGCCCTGCAATACTTCAAAGCGCTGCAGTTAGAGGTGGTGCCATATAGCTCCAAGCTGCCAGTCTGACCACAGCCTTTGTCTCGTAGCCAGAACTAGATACATCCAATAAACCAATAAACATAAGTTCCGTGGTTATATATGGTCTCATTGTGTATATTCCTTCTTGCTCTTCTCCTATCCCAGCACTTGTAACACTGCCCCCCCCCATGACAATGCAGTCCTACTCTTTCGTGGGTGCCAGGGATGAACTCTATTTTGTGCATTCTGTTGTAGGTTAGACCCTTCATCCCAGAACCTAAAGCACTTTGTAAGTAAAATAAGAAATCAAAATATTAAGCAGCAATGCCTCTCTGAAGAGGGGACATAAGAGTCCTTCCTGTGAGCTGAAATATCCTCTTCCTTGCATCTCTTCTTAGCCCACATTTAGTCCTAAAGCAACAGTGTGTGTTTTCTGGTACCCCATTTTCTACAAGTCAGAATAAAGTATTTTTATAATTTGAAGCTTTTGAATGACTTGCAGCATCTGTTTCTATTTTCACCACAATTTCCTTTCAGTCAGTTTTTTGGATCTGCATGTGCTCAGCTGCTCTGTATTTTAAACCCCAAGTGCAATTATATGCACTGTTTTTTGTAAATATGCACAGTGGGGTGCCATCATTCCATGTGGTGTAAGGTCAGTTACAGTGGGTGCTGATGCAGTATGACTTATCTCTTTGGAAATTATATGGCAGGACTGGGCTTGGAGTCTGGTTTCTCAGCTGAATGTCAGGCTTCAGCAGAACAGCCGCTCATGTACTGCTGATTAAATGTTTTATGTTATTACTCTCATGAATGTTTCTTCTCCAGTACATAACTCCTCTTACATAATTATTATCTTGGGAGCATCAAGGCTAATATCTCTGCCAAAATGCTAAGGCATCTGGCCAGCCACTGCTGGAAAACCAAGAGGTGGAGTTGGTAGCCCTTGTCTGATCTAACACGGCAGTTCTTATCCACAGTAGATGCCTTATGTTTCCTCAGTGGAGGTTAATGTGATGTTACTGAAGCTTTGGGGTGGTTTGTTTGTTTGTTTGTATTGTTGCCTATGTACCACATCCTTTCTTCAAAGAATGGAGTGGTATACATGCATGCATTTTTTCCAAGGATTTGATCATTAACAATGGAACAATTACGTCATTTACACTAAATGCTAAAAATGACAGTAAAAAGTGACATATTTTAAAAGGCCATAATGAAATTGATTTAAAAAAAAACAAAAAACAAAAACATAATTTGGTGGGAGGAATTTGGGCCCCTGAAACATAACCATACCCTAAAAAGAACCAGAAAGGTACGTGTTCATGCATCTCAATTTAAAATTTCTAAAATTCCATGAATCAGCTCATCAAGTCCCATAGTCAAGATGATTTTATTGAACATGTTGAAGCCCAGAGAAACTGGATCAAACAGCTGATTGATGGGATATATCTGTCTTAAAAGGCTCTAAGTTTGTAGATCCAGAATACTATGCACACACTTTGTTGGACCAGGGCCAGAGAGCATGGAGCACAAGCCATTCACCAGAGTACAAAGCTTGTATGAACGCCATCAAATATGAAACAGCAAACGTGTAAAATTAGATACATATTTCTATTTCATAAACTTGGAAGCAGTAGTTGGGAATGGACTGGGTGGTCACTGTGACGAGGTTTAAAAATAACATTCAAAAGGAAAGGCCTGAGGCAGATGTTGCTTTGACTTTTGAATACTGAGTCGCAGCACTGGTGCAACATCAACAGCAAAAGAAGAGGTGGATATTTGGAGAGGTATTATGAAAATCTGGATTCATTTGCCGTGTATAGTTTCTGGCTAGTGAACTATATTTAGATTGTGGGGTTAAACCTGGATATGTACATTTTAGGTAATTCTGTGGCTGAGGGCTGTATGCACATAGAGGGGGTCCTCCACATGGTATCACCACCCGAATGAAAAAGCATGCACCTAGACAAATGTTGCATGTCATTGTTAGGGATGCCAGTCTCCAGGTGGTACCTGGGGATCCGCTAGAATTGAAGCTCATCTTCAGACTACAGAGATCAGTTCCCCTGGGGAAAAAATGGGTGCTTTGGAGGGCAGACTCTATAGCATCATACCCAGTGAGGTCCCTGTCCTCCCCACACTTACTTCCCAAATCTCCAGGGGTTTCCTAACCTGGATCTGGCAACACTACCCACCCATCCCTCGCTGGTCACCAGAAGGGACCTGGCAACCCTATTGTCATTCCCCTCCTCAGTCCAGCTGCCAGAACTGCATGAACAGAGCCTGAAATCGACTGGATTTTTCTAACCCCGATCTGACTTCTTCTGCCCCAGCTTGTAGTTCCAGCTTTTCCAGTAAGGTCCCAGACATGCATAGCTCTGGTTTTCTGTTGGGCTGGAGGCCTTTTTTGTGATGTTCAATACACATATTATAATATTCAGCATACAGATCAGTTCTGCACAAACACATCTCTCACTCTTAAAGGGTGCATATGCATTTTGTGTCGTCTAGTGGCCCTAAGACAATTCCTGACCAGAATGTTGTCTTCAGGAAAACCAGATTTAATCAAGGCGCATAGTATATTTCTTGGAATCACTACAGCTTCCCTCTCTCTTTAGTCATTCAGAAAAGTATCTAACTTGCTGTGATCATGTTGAAAAATTCCAATTAAAAGATTTTGACAATTAGTATAAATCAAGTTAAGCAAGACTAATTAAAACCTACATTCTGTGCTTTCATTAAGGGAACTTAAAAGTGCTGCTAGAGGGGCTGAACTGCATCCCACATGTGGCCAGTTTCCAGCTGACTCTGGGCCAGAACTTGTCAGTCTTAATCTTACTGTAAAACACATTCCCATCAATGCCAGTAGAGCTAAGTTTAAAAGAGGTTTGGTGAGCCCTAATCCAGACCACCATTTTAAACTCCCTGGGATACTCAAACAATATCCATGATCACCAGGGAGGCCTCTAGCTCAGCTTTGTTATCTAACACAGTTTATATGCCTCATATATGTAGTATGCCATCTCAGTAAATAGGCAGTTCAGCATTATTAGTACTCATGTGCTATACTCGCCGTTTAAAGGCTCCGCCCAGTTGCCGCATCTCCCACTTTGCTTGTATTAGCTAGAGCAGAGATGATCTATTGCATTTTGAACTTTAGAGATGGAAACCCAGTGGCCTCCTCTTTACCACTCTTTGGAAAGTGGAACTGAATAGGTGTGAAATTAGGCTCTGAGCATTTAAAATATAAGAATGTTTAATAAACAGTAGGCGTGCATGTGGTCTGTAAATCATCAGGCTGAGCAAAGACAAAAAGAAACGGTGAAAACCTGCTGTTTTCTAAATTCTAAACTCTGTTTTTATTCTAGCAATGTTTTTTCTAGGATAGGCTAGTGATTCTTGAAGTTGTAGCATTTAAAGGTCCATCATTTTCAGATATGCATTGCTGGTTCTCCATGGGGATTTTTCCCTGGGTAGAACATAGCATGTCCCTGCTGTTCTGGGGAGCATCCACATGCGGATTTCACTTTTAAGCTGGAGCAAAGAAAAGTCTCCTTTGCACTGACTTAAAAACTCGACCTGCAGCCAGATAAAGGGGGTGGGGCTTAGCGCTGCTTTCCAAATGCCGATTCTGTGTTCTGGCATTGCCCTGCCCTTTTTAGCTCTTTAACACAGTTATCTTTCCTTAACAACTGAGCTGTGTGTCAGCTGTCTGGGGGGGGAGATGAAATATTGCTTGGCTATGGGGGTGGGCTTAACAAGATTCTTGTCAGGAGCCTTGGGGGAGGTGGCAGAATGTGGCATGTGGGCGCTTTCCCTGCATGCTTCCATACCAGTTGCTCCTGCTTTCACAGGAAAAAAAGCACCCCCATGTTGAACCAACCCATGCTTGATTTGACTTATGTAACAGTAATCAATACTTTACTACCAGAATTAATTCTTGGTAGCAGGGCCTCTGAGAGGCCTGGGCCTCACATTCTTGGGGGGTCTCAAATTTACACTTTAGATGTTAACTCCTACTTAGGTTATAGTGACAGACGCAGAAATACTAGCCTTCTCTGCCTCCTGTTTTTGGCGGGATTTTTTCCACCAGAGCCTGGGAGCCCCCTCTTTTGGAATAATGGGGCCAGCCAGCCACAAGGAGATAAAATGGCAGCCGTTGTTTTGCATGTGCCTGCCCAGACAGCAAAACTGGCCCGTTTGGGAACTGGTGGTCTGGTTTCCATAGAGGTGTCTGCCAGAGTAGCTACGGAGGTTTGGCTGCAGCAGAAGCAGGAACAGTGGAGGGGGAAGGAGCACATAGGCCTTGCTGTGCTTAATATAAAGTTTGACATTGCAAGAAAACCAGATTTTTCCAGTTTAATTGGTGAATTTGAACACAAAAGCTGGAAAATTCCATGTTAAATAAAAATGGGAACGTTTATCACGAAGTGTTACAATGTTCTTTTTCTTATTGTACTAAATTTAAACATTTAAAATATACTACTAGTTTTGTATCATTGTTTTTGCACTTCTTAATTTTTTAATTTATCTGGGGGGCCCTCAGAAATGGAAGTGGCCTGGGCCTCTTTTGACCTCTGTGAGGGCCTGCTTGGTAGCGATATCTTTGTGAAAACATGTGGAATTAAATATTGGGATGTATAAAATAATGTTAATGCTCACTTGATAAGGGGAAAACATCAGATATACAATACTGTATGTTGTATCACTTCTATTAACCCCTTTAACGGAGAGCAGACTCAGTAACTAGCACTCATTTTATCAGGCTCTGGTGTTAATCTTCCTACTGTCTATTAGGCAGAGATCTGATTTTTCTCTTAACAGTTCTTTCAAAGGGCAATGTTTACACTCATTAAATGAAATGTATATGTGGGGAAAGAAATTTCCTCCATCCCCTGCCCCACTGCAGGCCTGCAGCCTGCTCTGGGGTATTAGTATACTTTGGGAGTATGCTCGCCGATTATTGGCATTGGAATGGGGGGAATCAGTAAAATCTCCTGGGAGCAGAAATGCAAGATCAAGGCACAAGATCCAGTAGTAGTAAAAAATAAATGTGAGACCTCACAACCTAGGTCTAAATAATCACAGCTTGCCCCCACAGCAACAGTACACTCAATGCATGGTGAGCAAAGTAGTCATCCTTAGTTACTCCTACACATATAATGGTTTCAAAGCTCATGGTTTCTAAGCCCATCACATGATTTTAAGGGGAATGAATTATAAGTCTATTTCAAATGTTCTTTGTATGCAATGGGGAGCAGGATTGCATGACTTTCACCTCTTCTGATTGGCTGCAATCACACATACTAAATGATCCACTTTCAATCCACTAACAATGCACTTTCCATAGGGTTGCCAAGTCTTTTAAATGTACCGGCGGGGGAGGCTCCGTCCCGTCCGGGAGCTGACTCAGTGTGTGCGTGCGCGCGCTCACCGCCGCAACGTCACCGGAAGTGACATCAGACGTTGCTGACATTGGGGGTGTGGCCGAGCTCATCGGGGGGAAACATATGGTTCCCCCCGATGAGCTCAGTCATGCCCCCAACGTCAGGAACGTGGCTGCGTCACCTCTGGTGACGCAGCTTCGGGGGCGGGGTTCCCCCCGGGCCCTGATTCCGCCAGGGCGGAAATCGGGGCTCCGAAGCGGGGGAATCCCCGCCCCCCGGGCACATTTGGCAACCCTAACTTCCCAGCTGGATTTTACTGTGTGAACTGGCAAAATCTAGTTGGAAAGTGGATTGAAAGTGGATTGAAAGTAGATTATTTAGTGTATGTGATCATAGCCTTTATGCATACGCCTGAATATGTACATAACACTCTCTCCACTTAAGTAAGAATGAAAAACATGCGTATACTCTCTTTTCCGACCTACAATTGAAAACAGAGCAGAGGAAAACAGCATGTTCATTTCTGCTTCTTTTCCATTTGAGGCTAGTGATACAATGGTTCTGAAATACTCAGTTGCCAAGATAGGCCTTTTCCTATCAATGGTATGAAATAAACAATATTAATATAGATTGAGTCACATGCAAATAGATATGCATGTTTGTAGTTCTTTTCTTGATAGAGTTCCGTATGGCCCTTGGTGATGGTCAGATTATCCTTTGCAATTTGATAGAAAATGAGAATTGAACAATCTAACAAGTGGAATTTTAGACCAGTAAAAAATAGATTTTTATTTGTGAATAAAACATGGGAAATATTTTGAACTAATATTCTGGTCTTTCTTGTACAATGAAAGCAAATCAAGATCTTGCATTGCTTTGGTGTCATGAAACATGTAAGGTAATTCATGTGGCCAAAAGGATGTGCTGAATAAATTAATAAATTAATTCTATCTGAAGCTTCCGTACATTCACAGCAAAGCATACCTCGATCCAGGGCACATAAGAATATGATTTGGGGGTCAAACAAATTACCCTTGGAATATTAAAACCTTAATTATTACAGAGTTTAATTAAAGTAGTTAAAGTCTTATAAGGATTTTATATTATAGCAGTTCCAATTTCCACGCTAGTTATTCCAAAGTAGTTCCATTAGCCAGTGGGGATTACACCAGGATATGTGGTTTAAGGATTGAAGCCCATATATTTTACTGGGATGGTAGACATAAAGAGGTTTGAACTGACTGCTGCTGCTGCTTAATTCCATCCTAAAACTTTAAAGAATGAGTGAACATTGGAAGATTAATTCTCCTACTTAAGCCAATTAGCCTATTAATGCGACAGTCTTGGATCTGAGGAATCAATGTGGTACTCAGATAACTTATGTAACTTTGATAACTGCTGTTGTAACTTAAGAATTCTGTCAGCAAAATTGGCAACTTTAATTACTTTGGCACGCCCATCGTGAGCTTATGACTGCATCCTGATTAGAACGGACAAACCTTGATTAATGAAAAAGACTTGGAGGTTAGAAAGTTGCATTACAGAATTAAGGAGAATCTTAATTATCTCACAGGTTTTTATATGGGTATTTAAGGAGTAAGAGGGTGTGGAGAAAGATGTGTCAGCAGCTAAAGATAAAAGTGAAATCTTGTCTTGCTTTCTAATGCATTCCATTAGAAAGCTTATTTAGATAGCGGTGGATTCAGGAGAATGCATAATAGATTTTTACTGATTCAGGTTTCTGTACTTTGTAACAAATGTACTCTGTTGAATCTTAGGCTCATCAAAATCTGGATAGAAGTATAATCTAGCAAAATTTATCCTCTAGAGACAAAATCTACTGTATACCACCCTTGCCTGTTCAAGTTGTGATTTCCGTTTCCCAAAATGAGGACTATTCACAAGAGCAGTATTTTTGCTCAGTTTGGCTTTCAGCATATCATCTGAACTAACTTTAGGTGAAAAGCTCAGGCACAGGGACATAGGCACATTCATAAGAAAAACATAAAGCTGCTGCACATAGCACATCATCAGTTAAATAATTATTCTTTGAAAATGTCTCTGCTACCTCTCCAGGAAATTTCCCCTTTTGAGTAGAAATTATAAAACATTAAAATTTTGGGCTTCAAGAGACACATAGTAATAGGGTGCAGGCTAAGAATTTACTCAAAGGAAACAAAGAAAACAAAGAAAAAAAGAAAACACCATATGCAATATTCTATTAATAATTGTTCCTACCAAGAATGTTACAGGCTCTTTACAAAGCAGATTAGTTGCTTTTTGTATCTGTTGCTGTTCAGATGTACAACAAGTAAATAGATGGCAGCAGGGATGCTTGAACCCCCGCCAGTTCAGCTCACAAGTCAGTTCACTGGTTGCAACCAAGAAGATTTTTTTTTTGTCTGAATGTTTCTGAACAGCGTGAGCTTATTAATTTAGTTATTTTTCATGTATTGTTCCAGCATAGTGCATTTGGCAGTATTTCAAGCATGCACATTCTCACATAGCCTGAGGGGGAGTCCCGATTTCCTCCGTCCTCCACAGACCTGTTGTTTCTGCACAGCACTGGAAAGCCAGTTGTATACATGAAAAATGAGCAAATCAATCAGACAGTGATTATTAAAAATTAATACTGTCTTTTTAAAAGTTTCTGTGTTGTTGAGTGTCAGAAACTGGGCTGCCAGGATGGACCCATGATCTTAGGCACCCTCCAGTGTCCTTTGTAAAGGTCTTTGTGGTCTCGGTACTTGGATAAAAGGGGGTTCAACTCACCCTGTATCCTTTGTTTCCCATGGCAGGCCTCTCCACAGCCTAGCAGAGAGAGCCCTGGCAAGTCCTCCTTGGCCTTTAGTGTTTTTTTGTTGTTGTTCAGTCGCACAGTCGAGTCCGATTCTTCGCGACCTCATGGACCAGATCACGCCAGGCCCTCTGGTCTTCCGCCGTCCTCTGAAATTTGCTCAACTTCATGTTCATTGCATCTATGACACTGTCTGACCATCTCATCCTTTGCTGTCCCCGTCTTCTTTGACCTTCAATCTTTCCCAGCATCAGGGTCTTCTCCAGTGAGTGCTCCCTTCTCATTTGGTGGCCAAAGTATTTGAGCTTCAGTTTCATTATCTGGAGCACCCCCCTTCCGGGAAGTCCCAGGGAAATCCCATGGAAGTGAGATGGGGTTGTGACCTCCTCACAGGGGAATTCCTCTGGTCGCCTTCTGAGCCTGCTGGGCACCAGCTACTCGGCATGGGTCCTTAAAGGAGCCATGCAGTTTTACTGGCACTTGGCGTTTGGAGCACTTTTGGTGTTCCAGTGCCTGCCAGCTTCTCCTTGGAGACAAGAGGGAACGAAACCATGACCTTGGACCCACTGGGGAGCATGTAGTTCCTCCCCCCCATCTGCTGGCCTCAGTAAGGGTGTGGTAACATGGCAAGCTTACCACGATTTGTTCCCGCTGTGGATCTGATTTGGAATATTTTTTCAGGTTGGGATGACCACGCATCCCTCCCTGACCTGCTTCCTTGAATTTATTCATAGAATCATAGAATGTTAGAGTTGGAAGGGACCTTGCAGGTCATCTAGTCCAACCCCCTGCACTCTGCAGGAGCATAGCCAAAAGATAGCCCTACAACATACCCAAAAGATGGTTATCCAGCCTCCACTTGAAAACATCCAGCAAAGGAGCATCCACCACCTCCCGAGGCAGACTGTTCCACTGCTCAACCACTTTTACAGTTAGGAAGTTTTTCCTGATATTTAGCCGGTAATGACTCCCTTGTAATTTCCACCCATTAGATCTAGTCTTGCAATCCGGAGCAAGAGAGAATAGATC
>NW_015164669.1:588283-592895 GCF_001447785.1 Gekko japonicus
GCATACGAATGCCCTATATCCTATTATGCGCATAGGTAACCCGCCATTCCTAACAGTGTTCCTGTTACTGCATCTATGGCTTTTCAGTAAAAGTAAAACCTTCTTGGAAGCGTGTACTTCATTGTTTTGCTGTGGGTCCTCACAGATGACGGAAGCTTGTGAAAAAAAAATCGCAAGAAGGACGTTCTGATGACCTAATCGCGATCATTGTGAGAAATGGCTGTCCAGATCAGCAAAACTGTGGATTCAAAGCACAAATATCCGGAAAGTACTTGATTTTCCGGGTGTAGGAAGACTCGCTAGGGAACTGGCAGGATTGCGTGAGTGAGCCCACTTCAGTGCGGGAGACAGATGTGGCTGTCTGATCAGCAATTTTAAATGCGAGAGGGAACAATGGTGAAACCTGATCAAAATGACCGTGTGGCCACAACCTAAGTGTGGTGGTGGTCTCGCCAACCCAAGACACTGATGTTCTTCTGTGCACATACATTTTCACACAGCCTTACAGCAGGCATTGTTCCCCCCAACATCATTTATTTACCTGACCCAACCGACCTATGACCCTAGGTAGAATTATCTCATCCACTGAGTAGAAGTAAAATTCTTACACCAGCAGGAAATGAAATGCTCTCACCACTCAGCTGCAAAGCTGTTCAACAGCTGTTCAAGGCAGACAGGTGAACTGACTGGAGGCTGAGCTCATGGGTGATTGTGGCTGTCGAACGTGACGTGTTCACTTCATATGTTCACCATGAAGTCTGTAACATCTCTAGATAGTTTCTTCACCATTATCACCAGGTAGTTAGTGTGCCATAGTCAATATAAGGAGCAAGGTATAGGAGCTAGAGGAACTATAGGGGCAATAGGAGCTGTGACTGCCTATACTTGCTTACCTCTGCAAGGCATGGTGTGCAAGCAAAGGCAGTGGCAATGAATAGGGTGTACTCTGAGAGTTGAGAATCCTTAAGTCTTGTGTGTGGTATCTCAGTAAACTGAAACCCGCATTTACCAGAGGATTTACTGGCACCCACCCCAGAATGTAGCCAGCCTTGATTTTTTATAGTTATTCTGACTGATCCAGTACAAAATACAAGGACATCTGTTTATGTGTATGTCACTAAGTTTTCACCTCTAGAAATATTCTATTGGAATAGGAGCCCAGTAAAGATATAATTCACACAACTCCGTTTATTCCAGTAGGAAGATTATTCACCCAGCAGTGATGAGAGCAGACAAAATGGCTTGCATGTAAGTGGCTTTAAAAACTTACCTGTATCTTTCTCTCTTATCTAGAAAGAGTGAGGGCATTATTATCTGTGAATATTAAACATGTTAATTAATTTCAGAGGCTTTAATGAATGAGAGATTGGCTGTAATGTAAGATAAGAGAATGCTTACTGTGTGTTGTTCTAATAATTCATTCTGTCTTTTCGGTCTTTCTAAGATGTGTAAAGATAATGAACATTAGTAATTAGTTAAAAAACAAAACAAAAGCAGTGTACAAGAAAGAGACAGAATCCAAAGAGCTGATCATACCGTATATTTATTTATTAATTTTATTTAGAATATTTTTGTGTGTTGCCCCTCCAGGGAACCTGCCCAAGGGAGCTTACAAAATAAAACATAGCAAAAATATAAAACATTTAAAACCAAGCATTACAAACTGAGCCAGAGCATAAAAACAGTGAGCAGTTTAGAGTGAATTTAACTGTTTCAGAGCTAAAAGTACATAATAAAAATTTTGTTAAAGAAGACCCCTTTAATTAGAATCCTGGGCAAACAGAAATATTTTGGCCTGGCATGCAAAACGGAGTACCATAGGTGAGCCTCAAGGGGAGAAGAGCATTCCAGAGGAAAGGTGCCACTACTGAAAGAGCCCCGTCTCTGGTTGCCACCTGCCTCACCTGTGAGAACAGGGCTTGTGAGGCAGTTCTTACCTGGACAATATGGGAGGAGGCCATCCTTCAGGTACCCTGACCCCAGGCTATTTAAGTCTTTAAAAGTACGAATCTGCACTTTTAATTCTTTCCTGCTTACTGGGTTACCAACCTCTAGTTGGGGCCTGGAGATCTTCTGGAATTACAACTGATCTCCAGATGGCAGAGATCAGTTTCCCTGGAGAAAATGGCCACTTTACAGGGTAGACGCTATGGTACTATACCCTCCTGAGGTCTCTCCCTTCCCCAAACCCTGCCCTCCCCAAACTCTACCTCCAAATCTGCAGGGATTTCCCAACCCGGAGTTAGCAGCCCTATCCTGGCAGCCAGTATATATACTAGTGTGTACTTCCAGATTGATCTTATGAGTGGTTCTTTTGCTCTGAAAATGTGCAGGACCAGAATGAATGATTGAGATGCAAGTGATGTTACAGAAAGCACTGTGGAAAGGGAAGATGGGAGCAAGTCTGTAGCCAGAATTTATTTTTTGTAAGGGGTGCAAAATTTTTATTAAGGGGGCAGTTGAGCGTGGTGGAGAGCAGCCCATTATGTGTCTGGCAACTCGCTGCAAATGGGGCAGGTCTTGCAGCAAGCAGGTCTCGCAGGGTCTTTTTGCGAGTAGAGCATGCAACTGGCGACAGCCCCTCTCCCTCCCCTCCTGAAAGATTTAAAGGGCCCTCCAGCTGATCAGCAGGCCACGTGCTCCCCACCAATCAGCTGAAGCCCTTTAAATCTTGCAGGAGGGGAGGGAGGGTGTAGCCGCAGGTGGTTGCTCTTGTGGGTGGGGCTTCCCCTTGATGGCCTGATGGCCAGCTAGCCAACAGCCGATTGGAGCCCCCAAAAGCAGGGAACCCCTGGCCAGACCTGGAGATTGGCAACCCTTGCTCCGTGTGCTTCCCCCCCCCCCAGTGTGTATGAAAAAAGCTCCAAGTCCTGCAGAGGCCAGCAGGGTTTGTGACTCATAGCTGCAGCCCAGCCCTTAATATTTCAGGCACCCCACCTCCTTTAAAATTGGTTTGCACTTGAGCACAGTGGCAGGAAAGGTCCAGGGGATGGGGTGGTGTTCAAGAAAGGAGTCCTGTGCTTGCTGCACATGGCAGAAACCTTGCCAGTGTTGCTTTCTCCCTGGTGGTTGCAGGGCCGGCTCGAGGTGTTTCTGCGCCCTAGGCGAGGCTGCCTTGTGGCACAGATGCCAACCTCCCGGTGGGGCCTGGAGACCTCTGGAGCCAGCCACCCTTTTGCTACCACCGCCACCGCCTCCCCCCCACAGCTGTCAGACCCAGCGAGCATGCCCCACATGTTCCTGCAGCACCCTCCAAGATGGAAGAGAGATTTCTCTCGTGCTCTGCTTCCGAAGGCAGTTTGGGAGGGAGGTGGGGGGGATCCTGTCTCCAGGCGCGGGATGCTCACCGGATGCCTCTCCCCAATTAGCGAAGTGCTGACACTTGGAGAGCTGCTCGCGCGCTTTTGGTGGTGGGGGGAGGCACAGCTCGGCGCCCCATCCAGGGCCCAGCACTCTAGGTGAATGCCTAGTTTGCGTAGTGGGTGAGCCGGCCCTGGGTGGTTGTCTCTCTTGAGCCATCAGCACTCTTGCTCAGAGCCTCTGAAGGCAGCGAGGAGACAAGCCCGCAAGCGTGCTGCAGAAGCTCCAAGCCTGAGCTGTGTGCTTTGCACTCTTCGGGCTTGGAGGAGGAGCATCATGTGCACATGGGCTTGGCACTGCCTCCAAGCCTGAGCAGTATGTTTCTTCATGCTCTTTTGGCTTGGACAAATGCCGGCAGCAAATGAAAAGCAGCAGCTGCACAAAGTCCTGGGGAGGCTTGTCAGGTATTTAACTCCCCCCCCCTTTGCGGACGCATGCAACTCTACCGGTGGGGAGGGAGGAAAGAAGTACTTACCAGTGTTTCCTCTACGCTGAGTTAGTGTGAGCTAGCTCACAGTTTTTTAGCCTCCGGCACACACATTTTTGTCTTCGCTCAGGAAGGATAGCTCCAGAGCAAACTAATTTATGCAGTAGCCAAATCGCTCGCTCACAGCTTCAATGCCAGTAGCTCACAAAGTAGAATTTTTCCTCACAAGACTTCACAGCTTAGAGGGAACATTGTTCTCTCAAGCTCCTGCTACAATGCCACAGATTGGTTTGAGAGGGAAATATGCCAGGCTTTAAAGCTTGAGGAGAGGTTGATGCTAGACTCTTTAGCCTGCCTCTGACAGCAGGAGGAAAGCTGATTGGTGGTGTGGGGCACGTTTTGGGTGGGGGCATTGCCCTTATCAGCCCCCCCTCCTCCTCCATGGCCACGGTCCAGGGTGAAAAGAAGAATTATGCTTCCTTTTGATACGCTTCTGAAGTGGTAGATAAATGAATGAGTTTCAAATGGGGAAAGAACACGTGCATTTCACCATTTGGAGGATGTGCATCTGTGCCTGACACATGATACCAAAGTAGCTGAAGTAGTGTAAGCCACTATACATCTAATGTCAGTGAACACATAAACCTGGACAGTCCCTTGCAAAGAGAGATCATGAAGCAATATGCTAAAAAACCTATGGAGCTTTCTTTCACTGAAATAAGAGCTCGGAATATTCCTCAGTACTGCTGAGCCACAAGGAATCACTGGAGCAGGACCAAGCATGGGCGTTGTGTTCCTTGAATAATGAACTTTGCATTGATGGAT
>NW_015164669.1:592946-607337 GCF_001447785.1 Gekko japonicus
CCGAGTTCTGTATGCAACTCAGGTAATGGTTCTGACTCGAACATGCAAACAGAAGGTTCCATGAAAGTGCATGAAAAACTTGATTACTAAAACTAATGTCTGCTTTTTGAGAGGCCAGATGGACAACAGGATTTGCTTCTTCAAAACAAAATCTTTACTGAGTTTTCACCATTCCCATAGGAAAAACAAAACTGCTCATTCTGGGACTGTTAAGAGATCTAAATGGATTGCACAGATGGCTGAATGACTGGCACAAGGAAGAAATATTACATGTGGATGGGCTGGAGCCAGTCTTTACTAGCAGTGTTAGAGTTCCTGTGTTTTCATTACAAGGGGGGGGGGGAGAAGATATTCCGGCAGCTACAATCCAATACTTACAAAGAAACCATTTCCAGAATTGTAGCAATACAATCACATGAGAAGACCAAGTGAAGCTTTTCTGTTTCATTCCTTGCAGAATGACATAAAGGCTATTGTTCTTTTGTTGAGAGTATGGGCATTCCTCATTTACAATATATTTGCCTCCCATGTTGTGGAAGGTGCATTTTGACTATTTGTTAATAAATGAAATGGGGATTCCCCCCCCCCGCCTTTTTGTAAATAGCTTTTCAAATCGCCTGCATGTATTCAGATGCAAATATTCTTTCCAGGTTCATTTCCAATCGGCTTGAAAGAGGAGTACCTGCCCGCCTTAATACAAAGAAACATTAACCTGTATTTTTTTAAGGTATGAGAATGTGTATTGTCAGTTACAAAATACAGAACCATTTAAGAAGTAAATGGATGGTTGTGAGGCAGAGCTGTTTTTGGTAGGGCGCTGCGTATCGTTATGGAGTTTAAGGCATATCATAAGTGTGAACATTCGCCTTTTTCTCAATTTACTGTATTATTCTAGAGTTTGCAATTATAAAAAAAAAGGTTTGGAATATGACTGAGAATGGAAAAAATATGATTGAAGAAGTTAAAAAAACTGAGTGGCATCCAAAAACTGTAGCACGTGTTCATTTATGTGCAAATGTAATGGAAAAAGGCTGCAGGTATAGTGGCTAAAGCCTAAGCCAAATAAACACTTAATTTTCTTTTATTGTGCTTTGTGACTATTAATAATATTATGGTACTAAGGCAAAAACATTAAACTAAGCAGGGGAGCCATAAATGTTCCTAGGCAGTGCAGCACTGTTGATATTAGTGGCTAATAGCTCCAGAGTTCACATAAAAAGCAGATTGAAGTACAAAGATGTTTAGTGGAGTCAGCAGTGGCAGTGAACTGTTTACAGGTGAAACCAATAACCAGAGGGCAAACACAGCAGGGGGTAGTTTCTGTATAAGACATCAAGGGAGGAATTGTGCTGAGGCTTTAGTCGGAAACTATTTATCCTAAGGGGGAAAGACTGGATGATCTCTGTTTCGTCTGTTAAAAAAAAAAAAAAGCTTCGAGATGATTAATTGTGATTTGTTTTCATTTACAAATGTCATGGAATATGCACTCCTGCATGCACACAAAACATCTGCAGTGATATAGGAAATTCCTGGGAGGCTTATGACACATGACTTAATAGAGCACCATCAGGGCCCGTGGATGAGAAGTTGAGCTTGGGGTTAATGAACCATAATTAAACTCACTCACTGTGACTTACAGAAGAATGCGATATTTAATAGCAGTCAAAGGGGCATTACCATATTCAATATGTTTATCAGAAAATGGACACTTGCTGTTTTGTCACAGACCTGCAAAAAAAATGTGGGGCTAAATAAAGATGCAGAGTGTTTCATTAAACAGGAGTTTACTGAAAAAAAGAAAAATCATGGCTCTTTGTTAATTTTGAAAGCATAAAAATCCAGACAGTTTGGAAAGTGTTTTGCAGGGTTCCCCCCCCCCCCCACTTCCCCTTATTTTCTAGTAATGCTAAATTATTGTGGATATTATTGCATTTTACTTTCCTTCGTATTTTGGAAATATTTTTTTAGATTTGAGAGTGAATGAGAGTTATTCAAATCTCCTGGGTCCAGAGCAGATTTCCGTAGGAGTGGACACACTACTGCCTGTTTCAAGGCTGGAGTGACCAAAGTCTTTGTCAGTGGGCATTTTCTAACTCCTGGACCCAGTTAATCAGGTGGTAATTGTCAGAATTCCAAGAATCCTTTCAATATCCTCAGACTGAATAAACTTAAAAGTCTGCCATATAACTGGACAAACCAGTATTGCGGCACCCTCGGACCCTATCACTACCAAGGTACAGTCCAAATCAATATGGATGCAAGAGTGATTATGTCAACTGCCCAGGTCATTTCCTCATTCCAGAGGTCAACCAGAGCATGGACAAAACTTCTAACTGTATCAACAGAAAAAATCCTCTAAAGCCAACATCTTCATCAGTTCCCCAGAGTCTTAGTATCCCTGTAAGTCTAAACCCCAATTGTAGTGATCTGTCCATAACGAAAGTAATGCCCTCAGTTCCTCCACGTTCAGATCATCTTCCTCCAGGCCAGAACAAAGCACCAGATCAAGACAGTGATGTGCAAAGTGTGGGGCATGTTATTACTTGAGACTAGGGGTTCCAGCCTCCAGGTGGGACCTGGAGATTCTGTGGAATTACAGCTCATCTCTAGACTATGGATATCAGTTCCCCTGAGAAAATGGGTCCTTTGGAGGGTGAACTTGATGGCATTGTGCCCCACTGAGGTCCCTTGTCCCTTGTCTTCCCCAGGCTCCATCTCCAAATCTCCAGCAATCACTGAGAATAAACAGTAAGGCCAACAGAACCATTGCAGAGCTCAGTAAACAAGCAGAACAAGCCAATGTGCCAAGCCAAACAGAACCAAAATCAAACCAGAGAATCTCTGCAGTAGTACCGGGGGGGGGGGCATTTTTCAAGCTTAGCACAATGTACAGAATACCCAGCCAAACCAGTGCCACTGTGGCAGTGCAAGCAAAAGACAACAAATGGCAAACCAGAGAATCTCTGTGGTAGAAACTGAAGGGGAACATTTTTTCAAGCCCAGCACAACCAGTTGCAATGTACAGAATGCCCAGCAGAACCCTGAGCCACTGTGGCAGTTAAAGCTTAACAAGACTGATGTCAAGCTTCAAAGCATGGAATCAGAACAAATCCAAGGAAGGGGGGGAGGTTCAAGCTGTGTACAAGGAAATGGAATGGGAATATAAAGGGATACAGAACTTAAAAAAAAACCCTTGAAAGTTACAAGACTCATTTGAAATTGACAAAAGCAGTGGGAAAGCCCATAGAAACCCCCCATACACAAAAAAACAAAGCGGGGGGGGGGGGGAGGAAAGGAAAGCAAAAACAGTTCCCAGGAGCCTTCAAATGCTGGCTCCCAATCTTCCTGGTAGTTCCCAAATATTTCTGGGATTTTTTTGGGTGAAGAACACCAATAAAGTATTTTCCAGGTATATTTTCAGCTCGTGTGTATCTGAATGCACACCCCTAATGTTATACCAACTACTGGCAGTGATGGATACAGCCAAAATTTGGCTTCAAAGAACAAATGGTGCTATACAAAAATGACTCCTGTTTATGTTACAGAGGACTATTTGAAGGCAATTTTGAAAACAGAAGTGACAAATTGTATGTATTGTATATAATAAGGATCTAGTGAATAGTTATGGGAGCTGCAAACTTTTAAAATTCATAGAAAACAATATAGATGTCATTTAGAGGAAAAGTTGGTGTCTGGCTTAGAATGCAGATGGCCTAGAGCAGGAATAGGTGAAGGTTCTGGCAGTAGATGTGTTCAGAGTCTCCTCTGTCCCTTCATTAGGGGGAAAAATTGATAATATTTTTCAGACTTTACCTGTTCTTCTAAGAGCTGTGGTTAAGGAAGTTAAGAGGTATGAACAGGCAAGATATTGCAAAACTAATCAGGAAAGATGAAACAGTTTGGAACATGTATGCTCTTTGCAGTGGGGTCAAAGGAATAAATGTGTCCATATATTGTTTTTAAATGGTGGGCACATAATTTCATTCACAGTCAGAGCCATTTCATTTGGAATCTCCCAGATACCAATTTATTTTTGTGTGTCGCCCAGCATAGTGGGATATTAGCTTGTTTTGTGTTTTACCTTTGATACATACATACATACATCAAGTAATAACAGTTATGTTAGTAAAATACAGTTATGAAATACAGAACTGTATTTGTATTCATGACAGTGTGTTTATGCAGATAACAAATTGTTTGGGACAGGGCAATTTGACAAAGAAATTGTCTGCTACGGAATTCAGAAAGAATCTGCATAAAGATTTTCACCCTTTAATTTATGGCCTGTAAACAAATATTGTAAAACAAAGTTTGTTCTGTAACGAGAGCAATTATAATCAACAGAGATGTTTTAGTGTTTACTGGGTTTTTCCGCACAACTTTGTAAATATCACTGCTTCTTGACTTTTCCTTTCTGCAGCATTGTTTGTGAATCCAGGTAGGGCTATAACTGAGGTCTGCTTAAAGGATGTTATTATTTTGGAATCTTAGAAAATATTTTGTCTGACAACTGAGTTACCAACCAGATATGGACTGATTGGATTGTCGCTATTGAGATGCCCATTTCTCTGAGGTAAAGAACACAGTTTAGAGCGAATGATGTCTCAGGCCATTTAAGTTAATCAAGAGGCGACTGAAGGAACACGGAGTGAACAAACAAGGCATATCCTGCCTTGAATGACTGATCAGGTCTGTCTTCGCTGTGCAAACATAAAGACAGGCCTGAACAAGGGAACTCTGTTGATTATGTGTCAGCAGTTTCCTTCAGAGTTATATTGTGGCAAAACCATAGTACATATTCCTGTGAAATTCAATGGGAGCAACCTGAGTATTCTTTCAAGGCAGCACAGATGTTATGACTGTTGGTCTGTCAGGACCAAATATGTGCAGTGTTGGTGAAGGTGGCTGCAAAGCAATAGAAGGGAACTGTGTGTTGTGTTGTCAAGGGGTTATTTGAAAGAATTTTAGCATTTAGGTAGTGTGAATATGATGCTTAGATGTCAGAATAGGACATGGGAGACCCAGGTTCAATTCCCCATCCTGCCATGAAGCTTGCTGGGTGACTTGGGCCACTCACTCTTGGTCCAACCTATCTTACAGAGGGTTGTTGTGAACATGGAGGCAGGAAGCTGATAAACACTGCTCTCAGCTCCTTGGAGGAAAAGCAGGATAAAAATGTACTAAATAAATTGATAATGGTAATAATCTGCTTAATGGTGGCATAAAATCAATATTATATTTTAAGAGACACAATACCTGAAAGTTACAGATATTTTACATGTTTGAGCCATTTAAGTTTTTCAAAGTTGCTTGCAGCTGGCGGGTCTGGCATCTCTCGGCTGTTGCTGCTGCCCTAATGCAGGATGTAAACCAACTGGGGTGGGGCTTTAGGAACTCAAACGTACTCCCAGTGACAGTATCAGGCATGCTGTGGGGTGCCAGCCCCTCCATTACTGATCTGTGGGATAATCCGAGTTATGTGATGATTTATCAGTGCACGCTTTGATTTATTGATTCCAAGGTGAATGAGGGGTGGGGGCTTACTCACATGTGCGGCATTTGTATCTCTTAATGACCACGATGTTAAGTGAGGATGTGCATGCTGGGAACTGCTGAGGATTGTTGGCAGGGCAGGGCCAATGAGTCCACTGTCCCATCTGATGTAATGATTCACCCCTATCTATAAAGTTTTTTTTTTAATGCATAGGGTTTTAGATTTGTGACATTGCCGTTTCAGTTTCCAGATCACCTTATTTCTTAGAATTCAAAAATTTCTGGCTAAAAGAAATCTGGTGTCCCTGCAAATTTTTCATTCTGTTACCAACACCCACTTCACCCATGGAGACCTGGTCACCCTTAAGTCCCACTGGTCAAGGTAGGGTTGCTGGCCTTCAGGTGGGGACTGGAAATCTTCCAGAATTACAACAAATACCCTGACTATGGAGATCATATCACCTAGAGAAAGTGGTTGTTTTGGAGGGTGGACTCTATATGTCAGGGACCAGCCTACCTAAGGGACTGCCTTGCCCCACATGTTCCCCCAAGGGCACTATGGTCGGGGAGCCGGAACCTATTGGATGTACCGAGTCCCCAGTCCATCAAGCTGACCATGACCAGGAACAGGGCATTTTTGGTGGCGGCTCCTATCTGGTGGAATGAGCTCCCAGAGGAGATCAGGGCTCTGCAGGACCTAGCACAGTTCCGCAGAGCCTGCAAAACGGAGCTCTTCCACCAGGCTTTTGAATAGGAGCTGCCACCACCACCAGTATACCATCAACGCATCAGTTTACCATCAACACCCTGAAATTCCTGGAATTCCCGGAATTCCCGGTATATGGACATCGGGATATGGGCTTAGACCATCAAAGCCCTAAAAAAGCCCCGTGAGCGAGAATGGGACGTTCAGAGGACTGCCATCCTGTTTTTAGATAGCCTTGTTTTTAGATAGGCTATAAATTGTGATGAATTTTTAATATTTTGTATTGTTTTTACTGTTTTATTAGCTATATGCCTGTTAGCCGCCCTGAGCCTCTGGGGAGGGCAGGATAAAAATGTAAATAATAAATAAATAAATAAATAAATATGGTATTCTGCCATGCTGAGGTCCTTCCCCTCCCCAAATCTCCAGGAATTTCCCAACCCAGAGTTGGCAACCCTAGTTCAGGATAGCTTTTTCAAAACTATCATTATGATATTTAAGGGATATTAAAATGTCCCCCTTTCCCAGTACCTCTTTCAGAAGAAATGTCAAAAGATGCAAAGCATCTGTAAAAGTTTTATTTGGCAAAAGATGAACAAAACAAAGATTAGCATGGAACACAGCTCAAAGCGAGTGGCATCCGGGTGGGTTGGCTATACCCAGTATCTCACTATATCATCACGTGGCCAGATTAACTGGGCTGTTCCGTTGGTTTAATAATATACAACCTGAGTCAAAACATGCTTGAGTAATCATTTGTAACTATTGCACTGAGGAGCCGGTTCAGCTTAAAATAATGGGAAAGGTATTTCATTCTATTGCCAACAGGAATCAGATAGTTGTAGTAAAAACTCTGTAACTGCAAGTTGGACTAAATACGGTAGTAAATTGTCCACCAGAATTTCAGTATTGATATCTACTGTAAGAGAGCTGGCACCCTGGGCTGGCTGAAACATTAGAGATTGCCTGAGATGGGAAACTGCTGGGGCTGATCAATACAGTGATCTAGTAAAAGATAAAAAGTTTGTAGACTATAGTAGTCCTGGATCCACCATACACTCCAGCAAATATATATATGTATATATATATATGTATATGTATGTGTGTGTGTATATATATATACACACACACACACACACACACACATATATATATATATATGCGCGCGCGCGCACACACACACATATATATACACACACATACATATATACACACACATATATATATACAAACACATATATATATACAGAAAAATTTAATTTTTGTCTGTGTTTCACGGCACTACTGCTTTAAAATTTTCTTGGGTAGACATCCCAATTTTGGGACTTTTTTGCCTGTTGCCACCATTTCCCAAGATGGCAAATGTGGTTATTGCAATATTTAAAATTCACATAGGATGCACATCTTGGTGTCAAAATATATGTTTTTGAGGTTAATAAACCCAAACACACTACTATATTAGTTGTAGAGACAGCCATTATTCCTATAGCTGCCATTTTACAAGATGATGATTTCCCCCCCACATTCTTGTAGAATGCCCATATTGGTGTCAAACCATATGTTTTTAGGGTCGATAAAACCAAATAGAGGCTGCGATCACACACACTAAATAATCCACTTTCAGTCCACTTTCAGTGCACTTTCCAACTGGATTTTTACTGTGCGAACTGGCAAAATGCAGTTTGAAAGTGCATTGAAAGTGGATTGAATGTGGATTATTTAGTGTGTGTGACCACAGTCAGACTGTTCCTTTTGTTGTAACCAAATGAAGTATTTTTCTTTAAGGTTTATAATATTTGGGAGGAAGGAAAAATTCAGACAAACTGTTACTTTTTAATGTTTGTAATATTGGGACAAAATTTCTTTAAATACCTTATGAGTTCACTTGCTGAGTTGCACCATAGTGGCAGTGTGACTCAGCAAGTGAACTGAGCAAGCATTTAAACTTTAAATGCCTTCTGAGTTCAGTTCACATGCAAAGTTGTGCCACCACTGCGGCACGACTCAGTGGGTGCGTTCAGACGGGGCGTTTCAGCCAGCATAAACTGTACTGGTTGGAACTGTTGCAGTTTATGTCGGCTGAAACGCGATCACACTCACCTCCTGACTGCGCAGCACATCGCAATATGCCCATCCACACTTCAGGCGCTCAGCAGAGCGCATTGGCATTTTTTAAAATTTTTACACAGTTTGCACATGCGCATAGGCAGGCTTCCTTCTAATGAAGCTGATCGGCTGCCGCTCGGCTCTCGGGGCGCGTGCGCTGTTGTTTTATTATTTTTTTTGACAGGGCAAATGGAGCCGGGAAGGAGGGAGGAGGGTGAAGAGCACGGGCAAGCGAGGCCGGGCAGGCAGTCTCCCAGGGAGGGTCCTAGCGCTGCCGGCTCCTGCAGGAGAGGTGGGGCAGAGATCCTTGCACATGCGTCGCCCCCTCCCGCCTCTCCTCCCTCTTATTTTATTTTTTGCATGTGTGAGTCAGGCCCGCTGCCGGCTGCCCGTTGACGAACTCCCCTCCCTCGCCGCTGCCCCGTCTGGGGCTGACGCTGGGCACGTGTGACCCGTTTCAGCTGGGGAGAGTGCCCAGGAGGAGAGGTAGTCAGCAGCAGCCGAGGAGGAAGGAGGGAAGAGGAGGGGGAGGAGGGCACGGTGGAGTCATGGAAAACACTCTGCAGCCGAAGCAAGAGCAAAAATGGCCGCAGCAGCAGCAAAAGCAGCAGTAGGCAGGGGAGGAGGAGAGGCGGCTTTGCGCAAGTGCATAACAACCTTTTTTATTTCTTTATTAACAACGGGGTGAAGCTTCGCCCAAACGCATATCGCCAACCTAAAAAAAATGGTGGCCGAAAATTGGAAGCTTCGGGCTTCCAAACGGAAGTGGCTCTACAACGGTGGAGAGCGATCAGATGGGGGGGGGGTAAAGCGATTATAACCGTTCCACTCAGGATACCACCACTTGGGGACCTAGTGGCAGAATACAACGGTTTAAAGCTCTTTGCAACGGTTAGGGACGGAAGGCAGATGTTCGCCGTCTGAATGCCGGTAAGTACATCAATTCCAACCGGCACCTATACCGTTGCAAATGCCCCATCTGAATGCACCTAGTGAGTGAGCTCAGAAGGGATTTAAACTTTAAATGCTTGCTGCCTTCACTTGCAGTCACACCATCACTGCATCATGACTCAGCGAGTGTAGTCAGCAAGCATTTAAAGTTTAAATTACTTCTCCATTATACCCTATGGGGTATAATGGAGCTGAATAAATTCAGCAATCCTGATTATTTCCTGAATATCAGCAATATCAGGAAATACCGATATTTTCTGGGTTCATTTCAGTACACCTAAATCCAAAACATACAATTTTTGCCACACCCCTAGTTACAGTCCTAATTTGCTATGCAGCATTATTACATTTTTTCACTCTTGCTGAAAAAAGTAGTCCAGCCTTCTTGCATCTGCATGCATTAGATTTGCAAGTTTTAGAGCCACACAATGTCAGTAGTTCCTCCGGTATGGGTCTGAGACACTTTGTTGGCCTGTCCACCTCCTACCAGCCATTGTCCACAGGGTTAGGTTAGGAAATAGGAGTATAAGAAACTCTCTGATGACTAGAAATGCCAGTTTAATATGTTCTCTGATGGAGTTTGAAGTAGGTGAGAGCATATCCAGGGATTCGGTCATTTGTATGTATGGAATAAATCTCAGTTGATCAAACATGTCCACAGTAGCATTCCTGGATTGTACTCTGATGAGATATGATTGTGTAATAGTTCTCCATGTAAACTGGTCAATCAGTCTCCTCAGTGCTACTACTGATTTGCTTATTTCCAACTTTCTCATTAGTCAAGTACAGTCCCACAGTGATAACCTTTTCATAATCGGCAAGCTTGCTTGCAGCTAGAATTCGTAAGGGAGAGATGGGAAGAAAACCGACCCCTTTGGAGACAATTATAACTTCTAACTGTAATGTTGCTTTTTGGGTATTGTGTAACTTCCTATGTACTTCTGTGTGGGGATCAAGACTAGAATTTGTAGAGAAATGACAACAGGCATTACAGCATGAATTTGATAGTGGAGTCTGGATCTTTATTTATGTCCATAGGACCCCCCCTCATTCTGTATATGTTTAGGCAAAAGGGAAAATGCCATTAAAATGTTATACCACTGGCACCTTTCACTTGCTAGAATCACAAGAATATACCTGGGCCTCAACAATTATTGTTGGTGCCGTAATGAACCATGTGCTGACTTTATACACACATAGTGGAAGTGTAATAGGATGGTGAAATTTTGGAAAATGGTGATGATCTTGTTTTCAAGAGGGATCAAATATAACACTGAAATCACCCCAGAGTTCTTTTTACTAAATTATATGGTTTTCATACCTAAGAAGTATTGAGTACTGTCTTTGTATGGAGTTACAGCTGCTAGACTACTCCTGGTAAGAATGTGGAAGTTGAAGAAGATTCCAACTAGGAGAACTTTTCTAGATAAGGTTAAAGACT
This sequence comes from Gekko japonicus, assembly GCF_001447785.1. Lineage (NCBI taxonomy): Eukaryota > Metazoa > Chordata > Lepidosauria > Squamata > Gekkonidae > Gekko > Gekko japonicus. Next base: position 603,644 of record NW_015164669.1, read on the forward strand.
TTTACATTCTTGTTCTACTTATTGCATTCCAAAAGAAACAGGACATACAAACTATTGATCAAACACAGCTTGAAGTTTTAATTTGTATGGAACAGAGACTGGTATAAGCAATAATATTTGTGTTGCCAAATGATCATTCCTCATTAACTGTTTTGTAGCTTTGTTTGTCAATATGTTTATTTGCTGTATGGATAGGTGAAAATTCAAATATAAACTAAAAAATCAAATAGAAATGGTCCCCTTTAGCCGTTATGACTATGGATATGGCAACATGTTTTATTGAATTAAAGGCTAACTTGAGGGAGTTGATTATTTATGGCTGCGGTCACACGGAACAGAAGCCACACAAGTGAGACGGAAAACAGGCGGAGTTTCCAGGCGTGATCTCACCAGCACATCTTGATCGTGTAACTGCGCAGTAGTTTGCCCCAGGGCAAACAGCCATGCTTCTCCCCCGCAGTTTCCTGCCCATGTGACCGGGGCCTATGTAAGGAATGTGTTCATTTTGAATAGAGATGTTGTAATGTTTAGAAAATAACAAACTTGTAATAAAAATTTTATTTTAATGAAAGTGTGTTCTTTTTATTAAAAGTTATTTCCTTTGTCATTAAATCATTACTTTGTTAAAAGCTAAAAACAGTTGCATTTTGAATTTGAACCTTCCTGCGCAACGTTCCTCAGTTTTGACATCTGATTGTGAGAGTTGCTGTGGGCACATCCTAAGAAGGCATTGCCTTCTCATCTCAGTGAAACCATCTTGATTGCTGAAATTAACTGACTTCAGCTCTTGGCAAATGAGAATATCAGCCGCAGAATACTTTGGTACCCTGGCTGTTTCTACTTTCCCCCCTCATATCTTTTTTATTTTAGAAAACAAAGTAATAGTATAGATGGGATACAGAAAGGAAAAGAGGGATTGTATAACACAATTGTGTATATCAAGTATAATTATATATAAGAGTGTATAGAACAGAGAATATTTCTCCCCAACATCCCCTTCATTATAATTTTTAAGACATTGTCTATAAAATGCAATCATCCTTATTTCCGTTGTGGTACATTTATATTCAACATTTTAGATTTCAAATTTCATAACTGATCTATTTTGCAACTACATTATTGGTTTTATCATTACTACATATTCAGTAATCCATATTTTTGCTGCTTCTACATACTTACGATACCTTTTAACAGATAGAAAATATATTAAAGTACAAAGGCAAGTCTATTATATATTTCATAATAAGAAAATAAAAGATGTTTCTTCTCTTAATTCGTTAACAAATATATTTATACTTAAGATGCTACATTTAAAACTTATTCTCATTCTGCTTCTATATTGCATACATTTATGTACATTTTTAAAAATTGTTTCACATTCTAAATTTGTCTTCTGCTTGCATGGTACACACTTCATCTCTCCTCAAGTTTAGTAATTGATCTGTTTCTCAAATAAGTTGACTTGATGAGCTGCATATTCGCTATTAGATTTACAGGTAGATAATATAATAAAAATACAGTGAGAAGGACTGTTATATATCTCATAATGAGAAAATTATGAAAAGATGTTATCCCCAGAGTCTACTTCCTTACATGCATTTATATTCAGGATGTTACATTTAAAACAAATTCTTAATCTGCTTCTATTTCATTACCATACATTTGTATACAATGCTTTAGATGGCTTCTCATTCTAAATCTATCTCCTGCTTGCATAGTACACATAGTACACACTCCCTCTTGCTACATAAATAATTCTAGCTGCTGTCACCATGTATTTGAATATCTCTTGTAAAAATTTCGGTAATTTGTTAGGCAGTACATCTAGTAGCATGTTCTTAGCTTCCATACAGAATTTAAACTTTAATATGTTCTGCATTTTTCCGTATATTTCCTTCCAATAGCTTTTTGCTTTTTTACAGGACCACCACATATGAAAATAGGTTCAATCCATGTCTTGACATTTCCAGTATTTTCCTTTGTAGGTTTTATCTGCTTTCTCAATCTCTTTAGGAATTAAATACCATCTAAAAACATTTTGTACCAATTTTCTCTCAGAGTCTGTCTATAGATTTGATCACTTTTCCCCATAGTAATTCCCATTGTTACATAGTTACCTGTTCTTTAAATTTTTGCATCCATTTACCCTGGCTGTATGTAGAGACTAGAGATTATGATTTTTGGGGCTGGCAAAATCATATTTGCCCAAAGGGTGGTGGCAGGACATGAATTATTGTGCAAACATGACCTTTACAACCGCAATGATGTGCTTTTTTTGACTTTTAGTTTACTAGATTATTTTAGTAATAAAATAATCTGACAGAAGTCAAAATAAACAACATTCATAGATTCACGTTGTTTTTTTCTAAACTTAATGAGGTTAGAATTCCAGTAAAAAACAAACATATTTTAAAGAGAAAATAAAAGGTACAAATCCTTTTAAAAATTGATCTTAGCTGAAATTTTGACCATCTCATTGATCTCAACTACTTTAATTACCCATTTGTTGACTGTTCTTAGGGCTGCAGTTTTCCAGTTCTGCCCACAGACAACCTTGGCAGCTGATAAAAAATTCCAAACTAATAGTCTTGTGCTGCCTTGACAAAAGACTCCTAACAATCTAAACCTATTTGAAGATAGGGAGGGCCTTTTTTTCTTCCTGAACAAACAAAAATTTACCAAATAAAGAAGTCATTTTAAGATTCTAGCATGCTATCCAAAGGAACAACAGACCATGTGAGATAAATTATTATTTTTTAATTCCTGATGTTCTAGCTCCCTGCTTTCATTAAAGTGCATTAAAATACAACTTCCAAGTAGTTGTTCAGGAATGCACATACACAACAAATATTCTGTACCAATTTAGAACTCTCTTTCACAGCATTTGCAGGTGTCACTCATAAATGGTACAATACACTTGCAGTCCAAACAACACAACATTCTGTTGTTACTAATTATAAATTATAAATAAATGGAATGTAAGAATGGGGATCTATGGGCTTAGGAACAATGTTATGGAAGTTTCTGTTGGTTTTGAGAAAATCACTGATTTTCCATTATGTTTATTTATTTTAGAAAGTCTCAACTGGAAATGTATGAATATAATTTGGAAACAACCACATAGGTTCCCTATCATCTGCTATTAGCTATCCTCTGTAAGACTGTGGCTAAGGTGCTGTGCTTGAACATAGGAATCCCAAATTTAAATTTCTGTTCAGCCTTGAGGTTTACTGAGTGGCCTTAAGCAAATTACTATTTTAAAGTCAAAGAGTTATTAAGGTCGTGCAAGAAATTTTGGGGGGATATTTTTCCCATTTGGGTATATCAGACCTGATGGTGGCTGGGGAAGGAAAGAGAGAGAGAGAAAGCATGTTATATGTCTTCCCTTTCTTTCCCCAGACACCCCACCATGGGGGAGAGGCTGGGGATGGAAAGAGGGAGTGAGAAGGCATGTTTAAATGCCTTCCTTTTCCTTCCAGCCATTAAACTGGTCAGTTTCACTCCCAATTTATTGGCTGGAAGGAAAGGGGAGGCATTTAAACAATGCCTTCTCTCTCAGACTTTCCTTCCCCAGTTGCCCTGTCACAGCTGGGAGACAGGGGAAGGAAAGACAGAGAGAGAAGGTATGTTTAAACACCTTCCCTTTCTTTCTCCAGCCTCCCCACTGTGGCAAGGGAGCTGGGGAAGGAAAGAG